>NC_069504.1:771530857-771820857 GCF_027579735.1 Bombina bombina | reverse complement strand
ACCCCTAAACTAATCCCCCTACCCCGCCGCCAGCTATATTAAATTAATTAACCCCTAATCTAATCCCCCTACCCCGCCGCCAGCTATATTAAATTATTTAACCCCTAAAATACTAAACTATCCCTACCACTAAACCTAAGTCTAACCCTACAAATAGCCCTGAAAAGGGCTTTTTGCGTGGCATTACCCCAAAGTAAACTGCTCTATGGCCAGCCCTTAAAAGGGCTTTTTGCGGGGCATGCCCCAAAGAATTCAGCTCTTTTACCAGCCCTTAAAAGGGCTTTTGGCGGGGCTTTGTCACAAAGTAAACTGCTCTTTTGCATCTAATCTAAATCCCCCTACACCGCCGCCAGCTATAATAAATGTATTAACCCCGAATTTAATCCCCCTACACCGCCGCCGCCTATATTAAACACAATAACCCCTAATCTAATCCCCCTACACCGCCGCCAGCTATATTAACTATATTAACCCTAATTATATTAGGGTTAATATAGTTATTATATTATATATATTAACTATATTAACCCTAATTATATTAGGGTTAATATAGTTAATATAGTTATTATATTATATATATATATATTAACCCTAATTATATTAGGGTTAATATAGTTAATATCGTTATTATATTATCTATATATTAAGTATAATAACCCTATCTAACTCTAACATCCCTAACTAAACTCTTATTAAAATAAATCTAATATTAATATTATTAATTAAAATATTCCTATTTAAATCTAAATACTTACCTATAAAATAAACCCTAAGATAGCTACAATGTAATTAATAATTACATTGTAGCTATTTTAGGGTTTATATTTATTTTACAGGTAACTTGGTATTTATTTTAACTAGGTACAATAGCTATTAAATAGTTAATAACTATTTAATAGCTACCTAGTTAAAATAATTACCAATTTACCTGTAAAATAAATCCTAACCTAAGCTACAAATACACCTACACTATCAATAAATTAAATAAACTACAAATATCTAAACTAAAATACAATAAAATAACTAAATTACACAAAAAAACAAACACTAAATTACAAAAAATAAAAAAAACATTACAAGATTTTTAAGCTAATTACACCTATTCTAAGCCCCCTAATAAAATAATAAAGCCCCCAAAATAAAAAAAATTCCCTGCCCTATTCTAAATTAAAAAAGTTAGCTCTTTTACCTTACCAGCCCTTAAAAGGGCCTTTTGCGGGGCATGCCCCAAAGAAAACTGCTCTTTTGGCTGAAAAAAACAACAACATACCACCCCCCAACATTACAACCCACCACCCACATACCCCTATTCTAACCCAAACCCCCCTTAAATAAACCTAACACTACCCCCCTAAAGATCTCCCTACCTTGTCTTCACCCAGCCGAGCAGAACTCTTCATCCGATCCGGGCGATGTCTTCAATCAAGCTGCAGAGTCTTCTTCCATCCGGCGATGTTTTCAAGCAAGCGGCAGAGAGTCTTCTTCCATCCGGTGATGTCTTCCAGCAAAGTGGCATCTTCAATCTTCTTTCTTCGCTCCTCCGCCGCGGAGCATCCATCCGGCACGACGACTTCCCGACGAATGAGGTTCCTTTAAATGACGTCATCCAAGATGGCGTCCGTCGAATTCCGATTGGCTTATAGGATGCTATCAGCCAATCGGAATTAAGGTAGAAAAATTTGATTGGCTGATTGAATCAGCCAATCAGATTCAAGTTCAATCCGATTGGCTGAACCAATCATGACGGATGACGTCATTTAAAGGAACCTCATTCGTCGGGAAGTCGTCGTGCCGGATGGATGCTCCGCGGCGGAGGAGCGAAGAAAGAAGATTGAAGATGCCGCTTTGCTGGAAGATATCACCGGATGGAAGAAGACTCTCTGCCGCTTGCTTGAAGACATCGCCGGATGGAAGAAGACTCTCTGCAGCTTGATTGAAGACATCGCCTGGATCGGATGAAGAGTTCTGCTCGGCTGGGTGAAGACAAGGTAGGGAGATCTTCAGGGGGGTAGTGTTAGGTTTATTTAAGGGGGGTTTGGTTTAGAATAGGGGTATGTGGGTGGTGGGTTGTAATGTTGGGGGGTGGTATGTTGGGGGTTTTTTTCAGGCAAAAGAGCAGTTTTCTTTGGGGCATGCCCCGCAAAAGGCCCTTTTAAGGGCTGGTAAGGTAAAAGAGCTTACTTTTTTAATTTAGAATAGGGCAGGGAAATTTTTTTATTTTGGGGGCTTTATTATTTTATTAGGGGGCTTAGAATAGGTGTAATTATCTTAAAAATCTTGTAATATTTTTTTTATTTTTTGTAATTTAGTGTGTTTTTTGTGTAATTTAGTTTAGATTATTTTATTGTATTTTAGTTTAGATATTTGTAGTTTATTTAATTTATTGATAGTGTAGGTGTATTTGTAACTTAGGTTAGGATTTATTTTACAGGTAAATTGGTAATTATTTTAACTAGGTAGCTATTAAATAGTTATTAACTATTTAATAGCTATTGTACCTAGTTAAAATAAATACCAAGTTACCTGTAAAATAAATATAAACCCTAAAATAGCTACAATGTAATTATTAATTATATTGTAGCTATCTTAGGGTTTATTTTATAGGTAAGTATTTAGATTTAAATAGGAATATTTTAATTAATAATATTAATATTAGATTTATTTTAATAAGAGTTTAGTTAGGGATGTTAGAGTTATAAAGGGTTATTATACTTAATATATAGATAATATAATAACGATATAAACTATATTAACCCTAATATAATTAGGCTTAATATAGTTAATATATATAATATAATAACTATATTAACTATATTAACCCTAATATAATTAGGGTTAATATAGTTAATATATATAATATAATAACTATATTAACCCTAATATAATTAGGGTTAATATAGTTAATATATATAATATAATAACTATATTAACTCTAATATAATTAGGGTTAATATAGTTAATATAGCTGGCGGCGGTGTAGGGGGATTAGATTAGGGGTTAATGTGTTTAATATAGGCGGCGGTGGTGTAGGGGGATTAAATTAGGGGTTAATACATTTATTATAGGTGGCCACGGTGTAGGGGGATTTAGATTAGATGCAAAAGAGCAGTTTACTTTATGACAAAGCCCCGCCAAAAGCCCTTTTAAGGGCTGGTAAAAGAGCTGAATTCTTTGGGGCATGCCCCCCAAAAAGCCCTTTTAAGGGCTGGCAATAGAGCAGTTTACTTTGGGGTAATGCCACGCAAAAAGCCTTTTTCAGGGCTATTTGTAGGGTTAGACTTAGGTTTAGTGGTAGGGATAGTTTAGTATTTTAGGGGTTAAATAATTTAATATAGCTGGCGGCGGGGTAGGGGGATTAGATTAGGGGTTAATTAATTTAATATAGCTGGCGGCGGGGGTAGGGGGATTAGATTAGGGGTTAAATAATTTAATATAGCTGGCGGCGGGTTAGGGGGATTAGATTAGGGGTTAAATAATTTAATATATCTGGCGGCGAGGTAGGGGGATTAGATTAGGGGTTAAATAATTTAATATAGGTGGTGGCAGGGTAGGGGGATTAAATTAGGGGTTAATAATTTTAAAATAGATGGCGGCGGGGTAGGGGCTCACTTTAGGGGGTAGGTAAGGTAGATAGCGGCGGGGTAGGGGCTCACATTAGGGGGTTATAGATTCAATATAGCTGGCGGCGGGGTCCGGGAGCGGCGGTTTAGGGGTTAATAACTTTATTAGGTGGCGG
Organism: Bombina bombina; assembly: GCF_027579735.1. NCBI lineage: Eukaryota > Metazoa > Chordata > Amphibia > Anura > Bombinatoridae > Bombina > Bombina bombina. The sequence goes on along the minus strand of NC_069504.1, from coordinate 771,817,121 downwards.
CGGGGTCCAGGAACGGCGGTTTAGGGGTTAATAACTTTTTTTATTGTTAGGATAGTGAGGGGGGATAGCGGTTAGAGGGTTAGACGAGTCGGGCTATGTTTGGGAGGCGTGTTAGATAGTACGGATGATTTCATACTTTAGTCAGGTTTTGTAGGCGCCGGCAGTTTCTAAAGTGCCGTAAGTCACTGGCGACTCCAGAAATTTGTACTTACGCAGATTTCTGGACATCGCTGGTTTGTCAGACTTACGGCACTTTAGCATCTGACGGCGCCGTATATAGGATAGCTCGAGTTGCGAGCTGAAACTGCGGGCGGCGACGGTTCCCTCGCTTGCGCCGCAAACTACGCTGCATATCGGATCACGCCCGTAATTGGCAAGAGTCCATGAGCTAGTGATGTATGGGATAGAAATACTCAAGATGTGGAAGACCACAGAAGAATCACTAGAGAGGGAGGGATAAAATAAAAATAGCTATTTCCGCTGAAAAACTTAAATCCACAAAAAAATAACTCCAAGATTACGAGTTGTGCGGTAACAGGGGTGCGTTGCTAACTTGCAGTTTATTGTCACCGCTCACTTACCTACAGCGCTGGTATTACGGGTTTTTATAAATCCGGCGTTAACAGGCAAGAAGTGAGCGTAGAGCAAAATTGCGCTCCACACTGCACTCCAATACCAGCGCTGCTTAAGTGAGCGATGAGCTGGTTATACGTGCTCATGCACGATTTCCCCATAGACATCAATGGGGAGAGCCGGCTGAGAAAAAGTCTAACACCTGCAAAAAAACAGTGTAAAACTCAGTAACGCAGCCCCATTGATTCCTATGGGGAAACAAAATTTATGTTTACACCTAACACCCTAACATGAACCCTGAGTCTAAACACCCCTAATCTTACACTTATTAAACCCTTATCTGCCGCCCCCGACATCACCGACACATACATTATATTTATTAACCCCTAATCTGCCGCCCCAAATGTCGCCGCCACTATAATAAACATATTAACCCCTAAACCGCCGTACTCCCGCATCGCAAAAACTAGTTAAATATTATTAACCCCTAATCTGCCGCCCCTAACATCGCCGCCACCTACCTACATTTATTAACCCCGAATCTGCCGCCCCAATGTCGCTGCCACTATACTAAAGTTATTAACCCCTAAACCTAAGTCTAACCCTAACACCCCCTAACTTAAATATAATTAATATAAATCTAAATACAAATTCCTGTCATTACCTAAATAATTCCTATTTAAAATTAAATACTTACCTATAAAATGAACCCTAAGCTAGCTACAATATAACTAATAGTTACATTGTATCTAGCTTAGGGTTTATTTTTATTTTACAGGCAAGTTTGTATTTATTTTAACTAGGTAGAATAGTTAATAAATAGTTATTAACTATTTTAAAACTACCTAGCTAAAATAAATACACATTTACCTGTAAAATAAAACCTAACCTAAGTTACAATAACACCTAACACTACACTACAATTAAATAAATTCCCTACATTAAATACAATTAAATACATAAAATAAAATTAGCTAAATTACCAAAAAACAAACAAACACTAAATTACAGAAAATAAAAAACTAATTACAAGATCTTTAAACTAATTACACCTAATCTAATAGCCCTATCAAAATAAAAAAGCCCACCCAAAATAAAAAAATCCTAGCCTACAATAAACTACCAATAGCCCTTAAAAGGGCCTTTTGTGGGGCATTGCCCCAAAAAATCAGCTCTTTTACCGGAAAAAAATACAAACAACCCCCCCAACAGTAAAACCCACCACACACACAACAACCCCCCAAATAAAAGCCTAACTAAAAAACCTAAGCTCCCCATTGCCCTGAAAAGGGCATTTGGATGGGCATTGCCCTTAAAAGGGCATTTAGCTCTATTGCAGCCCAAAGGCCTAACCTAAAAAATAAACCCACCCAATACATCCTTAAAAAATCCTAACACTAACCCCCGAAGATTCACTTACCGGGAGAAGTCTTCATTCAAACAGCAAGATGTCCTCAACGAAGCCGGCAGAAGTGTTCCTCCAGACGGGCAGAGTGGTCCTCCAGACGGCATCTTCTATCTTCAACCTTCCGACGCGGAGCGGCTCCATCTTCAAGCCATCTGGCACGGAGCATCCTCTTCATTCGATGGCAATCAGCCAATAGGATTGAACTTCAATCCAATTGGCTGATCCAATCAGCCAATAGGATTGAGCTTGCATTCTATTGGCTGATTGGAACAGCCAATAGAATGGGAGCTCAATCCTATTGGCTGATTGCATTAGGTGTTATTGTAACTTAGGTTATGTTTTATTTTACAGGTAAATTTGTATTTATTTAAGCTAGGTAGTTATTAAATAGTTAATAACTATTTAGTAACTATTCCACCTAGTTAAAATAAATACAAACTTGCCTGTATAATAAAAATAAACCCTAAGCTAGCTACAATGTAACTATTAGTTAGTATATATAGGTATTTAGTTTTAAATAGGAATTATTTAGGTAATGATAGGAATTTGTATTTAGATTTATTTTAATTATATTTAAGTTAGGGGGTGTTAGGGTTAGACTTAGGTTTAAAGGGTTAATAAATTCAGAATAGTGGGGGCGACATTGGGGACGGCAGATTAGGGGTTAATAAATGTAGGTAGGTGGCGGCGATGTTGGGGCAGCAGATTAGGGGTTAATAATATTTAATTAGTGTTTGCGAGGCGGGAGTGCATCGGTTTAGGGGTTAATATGTTTATTATAGTGGCGGCGATGTCCGGAGCGGCAGATTAGGGGTTAATAATTTTATTTTAGTGTTTGCAATGCAGGAGGGCCTCGGTTTAGGGGTTAATAGGTAGTTTATGGGTGTTAGTGTACTTTTTAGCACTTTAGTTATGAGTTTTATGCTACAGCTTTATAGCGTAAAACTCATAACTACTGACTTTAAAATGCGTTAGGAATCTTGGTGGTAGAGGGTGTACTGCTTACTTTTTGGCCTCCCAGGACAAACTCGTAATACCGGCACTATGGAAGTCCCATAGAAAAAAGCATTTACGATATTTACGTAAGTTGATTTGCGGTAAGGCCAAAAAAGTGTGCGGTACACCTATACCTGCAAGACTCGTAATAGCAGCGGGCGTAAAAAAGCAGCGTTAAGACCTGTTAATGCTGCTTTTTTACCTTAACGCACAACTCGTAATCTAGCCGTAAGTCTCTCATAAATTTCACATAAATTTCAAGAAAAAAACTTAAATCATAATCAGAAGAATCAAACTGAGACAGCTGCCTGAAGAACTTTTCTACCAAAGACTGCTTCAGAGGAAGCAAATACATCAAAATGGTAAAATTTAGTAAATGTATGCAAAGACGACTAAGTTGCTGCATTTCAAATCTGAACAACCGAAGCTTCATTCTTAAAAGCCCCAAGAAGTGGTGACTGATCTAGTAGAATGAGCTGTAATTCTCTGAGGCAGAGACTGTCCCGCCTCCAAATAAGCCTTGTGAATCAAAAGTTTTAACCAAGATGCCAAAGAATTAGCAGAGGCTTTCTGACCTTTCCTAGGACCAGAAAATACAACAAATAGACTGAAATTTTTAGTAGCTTTGACATAATATTTCAAAGCTCTTACAACATCCAAAGAATTTAAAGATCTTTCAAGAGTATTCTTAGGATTAGGACACAAGGAAGGAACAACAATTTCCCTACCAATGTTGATAGAATTTACAACCTTAGGAAGAAATTTAAACGAAGTCCGCAAAACAGCCTTATTGTGAAGAGATAGCCAAAGGAAACAACACTTTCCAAGAAAGTAGTTTAATATCCAAATAATGCATAGGCTCAAAAGGAGGAGCCTGCAAAGCCTTCAAAACCAAATTAAGACTCCAAGGAGGAGAGACTTATTTAACAACAGGCTTGATACGAACCAAGCCTGAACAAAACAGTGAATATCAGGAAGTTTAGAAATCTTTCTATGAAATAAAACAGAAAGAGCAGAGATTTGTCCATTCAAAGTACTTGCAGACAAACCTTTATCCAAACCATCCTGAAGAAACTGTAAAATTCTAGGAATTCTAAAAGAATGCAAGAGAATTTATGAGAAAAACACCATGAAATATAGGTTTTCCAAACCCGATAATAAATCTTCCTTGAGCCTGTAGCATAGTATTAATCACTGAGTCTGAGAAACCTCTATAACTAACCATTCAATTTCCATACCTTCAAATTTAGCGATTTGAAATCCTGATGGAAAAACAGCCCTTGAGACAGAAGGTCAAGGAAGTGGCCAAGGTTGGCAACTGGACATCCGGACAAGATCCGCATACCAAAACCTGTGAGGCCATGCTGGTGCTATCAGAAATACATGCGATTGTTCCATTATGATCTTGGAGTCATCCTTGGAAGAAAAACTAGAGGCGGAAAAATGTAAGCAGGTTGGTAAAACCAAGGAACTGCTAACGCATCCACCATCTCCGCCTGAGGATCCCTGGACCTGAAAAGGTACCTGGGAAGCTTCTTGTTTAGATGGGAAGCCATCAGATCTTTTTCGGGAAGACCCCACATCTGTACAATCTGACAAAATACATCTGGATGGAGAGACCACTCCCCTGGATGTAAAGACTGACGACTGAGATAATCCGCTTCCCAATTGTCTACACCTGGAATATGTATCACAGAAAGTAGACAGGAGTTGGATTCCACCAAAGAAAGTATCCGATATACTTCTTTCATTGCTAAAGGACTGCGAGTCCCACCCTGATGATTGACATATGCCACAGTTGTGGTATTTTCTGTCTGAAAACGAATGAATGATTCTCTCTTTAATAGGGGCCAAGCCTGAAGAGCCCTGAAAATAGCACGGAGTTCTAAAATATTGATTGGTAACCTTGCCTCTTGAGGATTCCAAACTCCTTGTGCTGTCAGAGACCCCCAGACAGTTGCCCAACCTGTGAGGCTTGCATCTGTTGAAATCACAGTCTAGGAAGGACGAACAAAAGAGGCCCTTTAAATAATCTGATGATGATCCAACCACCAGGACAGAGAGAGTTTAATGTTGGGATTTAAGTATATCAATTGTGATATCCGAGTATAATCCCTGCACCATTGATTCAGCATGCAAAGCTGCAGAGGTCTCATATAAAAACGAGCAAAGGGGATCACGTCCGATGCTGCAGTCATGAGACCTAAAACTTCCATGCACATAGCCACTGAAGGGAATGATCGAGACTGAAGGTTTCGACAGGCAGAAACCAATTTAATTTGTCTCTTGTCTGTTGGAAACCGAGTCATGGACACTGAATCTATCTGGAAACTTTAAAAGGTGACCCTTGTCTGAGGAATCAAGAAACTCTTTGGTAAATTGATCCTCCAACCATGTCTTTGAAGAAACAACACAAGTAAGTCGATTTGTGTGAGATTCTGCTAAATGAAAAGATTGAGCCAGTACCAAGATATCGTCTAAATAAGGAAACACTGCAATACCCTGCTCTCTATTTACAGATAGAAGGGCACCGAGAACCTTCGAAAAGATTCTTGGAGCTGTTGCTAGGCCAAATGGAAGAGCAACAAATTGGTAATGCTTGTCTAGAAAAGAGAATCTCAGAAACCGATAGTGGTCTGGATGAATCGGAATGTGAAGATATGCATCCTGTAAGTCTATTGAGGACATGTAATGACCTAGCTAAACAAAAGGAAAAATAGTCCTTATAGTCACCATCTTGAAAGTTCGGACCCTTACAAATTGATTCAAAAACTGCAGATCCAGAACTGGTCTGAAAGAATTTTCCTTCTTTGAGACAATAAATAGACATGAATAAAAACCCAGACCCTGTTCCAGAAGTGGAACTGGTACAATTACCCCTGAAAGCTCTAGATCTGAAACACACTTCAAGAAGGCCTGAGCTTTCACAGGATTTGTTGGAACGGGAGAGAGAAAAAAGCTTCTCACAGGAGGTCTTATTCTGAAACCTATTTGATACCCCTGAGAGACAATATTCTGAATCCAATGATTCTGAACGGGACCTGCCCAAACGTCTTGAAATAATTTCAATCTGCTTCCCACCAGCAGAACTGGATTGAGGGTCGCACCTTCATGCAGTCTTGGGGACTGGCTTTGGTTTCTTATAAGGCTTGGATTTATTCCAACTCGAATATGGCTTCCAATTGGAGTCAGAGTCCTTAGGGAAAGGAGTGGTTTTCTGTTCTCTATTCTGACAAAAGGAACGAAACAGATTAGAAGCTTTAGATTTACCCTTAGACTTTTTATCTTGGGGCAAAAAAACTCCCTTCCCCCCAGTAATAGTGGAAATAATAGAATCCAACTGGGAACCAAACAAATTATTACCTAGATTTAGCTCTTCTCGCTAAAATAGCCAGACATAGATTTAACATCAATCTTGATAATATCAAAAATAGCATCACAAATAAAATGATTAGCATGTTGAAGCAAACGAACAATGCTATGCAAATCAGAATCTTTTTCCCGATGTGCTAAGCTATCCAACCAAAAGGTTGATGCAGCCGCAACATCAGCCATAGAAATGGCAGGTCTGAGAATATATCCAGAATGCAAATAAGCTTTCCTTAGATAAGATTCAATTTTCCTATCTAAAAGATCCTTAAAAGAGGTACTATCTTCCATAGGAATAGTAGTACGCTTAGTAAGAGTAGAAATAGCCCCATCAACCTTAGGGACTTTTTCCCAAAACTCTAACTTAGCTACTGGCAAAGGATACAACTTTTTAAACCTTGAAAAAGGAACAAAAGTAGTACCAGGCTTAGACCATTCCTTAGCAATTACATCAGAAATAGCATCAGGAACAGGAAAAACCTCAGGAGTAATCACAGCAGGTTTATAGACAGAATTTAAACGTTTACTGGATTTATTATCAAGAGGTCCAGACTCATCAATATCCAAAGTTATCAACACTTCTTTAACAAAGAACGAATGTACTCAATCTTAAAAAGATAAGTTGATTTATCAGTGTCAATGTCTGAAGTAGGATCTTCCAAATCAGAGAGGTCCTCATCAGAGTGGATATATCAGTATGTTGTCGGTCATTACAAATTTCATCAGTATTATGAGAAGTTTTAAAAGATCTTTGACGATATTTGAAGGCAGTATAGCCGCCATAGTCTTCTGTATCGCATCAGCAATATCATTTTTCATATCAACAGGGATATTGTGTACTTTAGATGGTGAAGGAACAACAGATTCTGTACTAGCACTAATAGAAACCTTTTCTGCATGCAAAAGCTTATCATGACAACTGTTACATACTACAGCTGGAGATATAATCTCCACTATCTTACAACAGATACACTTAGCTTTGTTAGAACTGTGTTCAGGCAGCATTGTTCCTACAGCAGGATCAGATTGAGACATCTTGTAAAATGTAAAAGAAAAAAATAACATTTAAACAGAATTATTTCCACATATAGCAGTTTCAGGAATGGGAAAAAATGCAAATGTTAAAATTGACAAAAAATATAGGAAGTGGGGTAAAATAAAATAATTTTTTTTGACTCCAAGTATGACTCGCGAGGCAAAAGGAAGTTGAAATTTTTTTTCGTGCCAACAAACATCCGGAAATGACGCAACTCGTGTCATAACAAACACAATTTCTTGACAAAAAACCTTGCGTTAACTAAGACGCACATTCACGCCAAGAATGACGCAATAAATAACAGAATTTTGCGCCCTCGCAAGCCTAATTTGCCCGCAAGTTTTTCAAAAGAAAAAAACAAGTCAAATTAGAAAAAACAGAATTTATGCTTACCTGATAAATTACTTTCTCTTGTGGTGTATCCAGTCCACGGATTCATCCTTTACTTGTGGGATATTCTCCTTCCCAACAGGAAGTGGCAAAGAGAGCACACAGCAGAGCTGTCTATATAGCTCCCCCTCTAGCTCCACCCCCCAGTCATTCGACCGAAGGTTAGGAAGAAAAAGGAGAAACCATAGGGTGCAGTGGTGACTGTAGTTTAACCAAAAAAATTACCTGACTTAAATAGCCAGGGCGGGCCATGGACTGGATACACCACAAGAGAAAGTAATTTATCAGGTAAGCATAAATTCTGTTTTCTCTTGTAAGGTGTATCCAGTCCACGGATTCATCCTTTACTTGTGGGATACCAATACCAAAGCTTTAGGACACGGATGAAGGGAGGGAACAAGACAGGAACCTTAAATGGAAGGCACCACTGCTTGTAAAACCTTTCTCCCAAAAATAGCCTCCGAAGAAGCAAAAGTATCGAATTTGTAAAATTTGGAAAAAGTATGCAGCGAAGACCAAGTCGCTGCCTTACAAATCTGTTCAACAGAAGCCTCATGTTTAAAAGCCCATGTGGAAGCCACTGCTCTGGTAGAATGAGCAGTAATTGTTTCAGGAGGCTGCTGGCCAGCAGTCTCATAGGCCAAACGGATGATGCTTTTCAGCCAAAAAGAAAGAGAGGTAGCAGTCGCTTTCTGACCCCTCCTCTTACCAGAATAGATAACAAACAATGAAGATATTTGTCTGAAATCCTTAGTTTCTTGTAAATAGAACTTTAAAGCACGAACCACATCAAGATTGTGTAACAGACGTTTCTTCTTCGAAGAAGGATTAGGACACAGAGAAGGAACAATAATTTCCTGGTTAATATTCCTATTAGACACAACCTTAGGAAGAAAACCGGGTTTGGTACGCAAAACTACCTTAGCTGCATGGAAAATCAGGTAAGGTGAATCACACTGTAAGGCAGATAACTCTGAAACTCTACGAGCAGAAGAGATAGCTACCAAAAACAAAACTTTCCAAGATAAAAGCTTAATATCTATGGAATGTAAAGGTTCAAACGGAACCCCCTGAAGAACTGAAAGAACTAAATTTAGACTCCAAGGCGGAGCCACAGGTCTATAAACAGGCTTGATTCTGACTAAAGCCTGAGTAAACGCTTGAACGTCTGGTACTTCTGCCAGACGCTTGTGTAAAAGGATAGACAAAGCAGATATCTGTCCTTTTAAAGAACTAGCTGACAATCCTTTCTCTAATCCTTCTTGGAGAAAGGACAATATCCGAGGAATCCTAATCTTACTCCATGAGTAACCCTTGGATTCACACCAACAAAGATATTTTCTCCATATTTTATGGTAGATTTTCCTGGTGACAGGCTTTCTAGCCTGAATCAGAGTATCTATAACCGACTCAGAGAAACCACGCTTTGATAGAATTAAGCGTTCAATCTCCAAGCAGTCAGACGCAGAGAAATTAGATTTGGATGCTTGAAAGGACCTTGTATTAGAAGGTCCTGCCTCATTGGCAATGTCCATGGTGGGACAGATGACATGTCCACTAGGTCTGCATACCAAGTCCTGCGTGGCCACGCAGGCGCTATCAGAATCACCGAAGCCTTCTCCTGCTTGATCCTGGCGACCAGACGAGGGAGGAGAGGAAACGGTGGAAAAACATAAGCCAGATTGAAGGACCAAGGCGCTGCTAGAGCATCTATTAGCACCGCCTGGGGATCCCGGGACCTGGACCCGTAGACAGGAAGTTTGGTGTTCTGACGGGACGCCATCAGATCCAACTCCGGAGTGCCCCATAGCTGGGTCGGTTGAGCAAACACCTCCGGGTGGAGTTCCCACTCCCCCGGGTGAAAAGTCTGACGACTTAGAAAATCCGCCTCCCAGTTGTCTACTCCTGGGATGTGAATTGCTGAGAGATGGCAGGAGTGATTCTCCGCCCACCTGATTATCTTGGTTACTTCCGTCATTGCTAGGGAACTCCTTGTTCCCCATTGATGATTGATGTAAGCTACAGTCGTGATGTTGTCCGACTGAAATCTGATGAACTTGGCCGCAGCTAGCTGAGGCCATCCCTGGAGCGCGTTGAATATCGCCCTCAGTTCCAGAATGTTTATCGGAAGAAGAGCTTCTTCCCAAGACCATAAGCCCTGAGCTTCAAGGGAGACCCAGACTGCACCCCAGCCTAACAGACTGGCGTCGGTCGTGACGATGATCCACTCTGGTCTGCGGAAACACATTCCCTGAGACAGGTGATCATGAGACAACCACCAGAGAAGAGAATCTCTGGTCTCCTGGTCCAACTGTATTTGAGGAGATAAATCTGCATAATCCCCATTCCACTGTTTGAGCATGCATAGTTGCAGTGGTCTGAGGTGTATCCGAGCAAAAGGGACTATGTCCATTGTCGCTACCATTAGTCCGATTGTCTCCATGCACTGAGCTACAGATGGCCGAGGAATTGAATGAAGGGCTCGGCAAGTAGTTAAGAGTTTTGACTTTCTGACCTCCGTCAGAAATATTTTCATTTCTACCGAGTCTATCAGAGTTCCTAGAAAGGGAACTCTTGTGAGAGGGGAGAGAGAACTCTTTTTGATGTTCACCTTCCACCCGTGAGACCTCAGAAAAGCCAACACAATTTCCGTGTGAGACTTGGTTCTTTGGAAAGTCGGCGCCTGAATTAAGATGTCGTCTAAATAAGGCGCCACTGCTATGCCCCGCGGTCTTAGAACCGCCAGGAGGGACCCTAGCACCTTTGTAAAAATTCTGGGAGCAGTGGCCAACCCGAAGGGAAGAGCCACAAACTGATAATGCTTGTCCAGAAAAGCGAACCTGAGAAACTGGTGATTATCTTTGTGGATAGGAATGTGCAGATACGCATCCTTTAGATCCACGGTAGTCATATATTGACCTTCCTGGATCATTGGTAAGATTATCCGAATGGTCTCCATCTTGAATGATGGGACTCTGAGGAATCTGTTTAGAATTTTGAGATCCAGGATTGGTCTGAAAGTTCCTTCTTTTTTGGGAACCACAAACAGATTTGAGTAAAAACCCAGCCCTTGTTCCGCAATTGGAACTGGGTGGATAACTCCCATTGTATGTAGATCTTCTACACAGCGTAAAAACGCCTCTTTCTTTGTCTGGTCTGTAGACAGACGAGAAATGTGGAACCTTCCCCTTGGAGGAGAGTCCTTGAATTCTAGAAGATATCCCTGGGATACAATCTCTAATGCCCAGGGATCGTGTACATCTCTTGCCCAGGCCTGAGCGAAGAGAGAGAGTCTGCCCCCTACTAGATTCGTTCCCGGATCGGGGGCTACCCCTTCATGCTGTCTTGGTGGCAGCTGCAGGCTTTTTGGCCTGTTTACCCTTGTTCCAGCCCTGGTAAGGTTTCCAGGCTGCCCTGGGTTGTGAAGCGTTACCCTCTTGCTTTGCAGCAGGGAAGGATGAAGCGAGACCGCTCCTGAAATTCCGAAAGGAATGAAAATTATTTTGTTTATTCTTTGTCTTAAAGGACTTGTCCTGAGGGAGAGCATGGCCTTTACCCCCAGTGATTTCTGAAAGAGGGTCTTTCCTTTGAAAGGGATGTTCAAGAGCTTGTATTTTGATGACACATCGGCCAACCAGGACTTTAGCCATAGCGCCCTACGCGCCAAAATTGCGAAACCTGAATTTTTTGCCGCTAACTTAGCTAGTTGGAAAGCGGCATCTGTGATAAAAGAATTAGCCAGCTTTAGAGCTTTAATTCTATCCATAATGTCCTCATATGAGGTCTCCGTCTGGAGCGCATCTTCCAGCGGGTCAAACCAGAAAGCAGCTGCAGTAGTTACAGGAATAATGCACGCAATAGGTTGGAGAAGAAAACCTTGTTGAACAAAAATTTTCTTAAGTAAACCCTCTAACTTTTTATCCATAAGGTCTTTAAAAGCACAACTGTCTTCAATTGGTATGGTTGTGCGTTTAGCAAGTGAAGAAACAGCCCCCTCCACCTTAGGGACTGTCTGCCACGAGTCCCGCATGGGGTCAGATATGGGGAACATTTTCTTAAAAACAGGAGGGGGAACAAAGGGAACACCTGGTCTATCCCACTCCCTAGTAACGATATCCGCAATCCTCTTAGGGACCGGAAAGGCATCAGTGTAAATAGGAACCTCTAGGTACCATTTTACACAATTTCTCTGGAACCACCATAGGGTCGCAGTCATCCAGAGTAACTAATACCTCCCTGAGCAATAAGCGGAGGTGTTCTAGTTTAAATTTAAAAGCCAATGTATCTGAGTCTGTCTGAGGAGAAACCTTTCCTGAATCAGAAATTTCTCCCTCAGACATCAAATCCCTCGTCCCCACTTCAGAGCGTTGTGAGGGTATGTTGGATACGGCTACTAAAGCATAAGGATGCTCATAATCTGTTCTTAAAACAGAGCTATCGCACTTTGCAGGTAACACGGGCAGTTTAGAAAAGAATACTGAGAGGGAATTATCCATGACTGCCGCTAATTCTTGTAAGGTAAAAGAGTTAGACGCACTAGAGGTGCTAGGCGTCGCTTGAGCGGGCATAACTGGTTGTGACACTTGGGGAGAGGTTGACGGGCTACCCTCGTTACCTTCAGTCTGAGAATCATCTTGGGCCACATTTTTAAGTGCAACAATATGATCTTTAAAGTGTATAGACATATCAGTACAAGTGGGACACATTCTGAGAGGGGGTTCCACCATGGCTTCTAAACACATTGAACAAGGACTTTCCTTGGTGTCAGACATGTTTAACAGACTAGTAGTATACACAAGCAGGCTTGGAAATCACTTTAATCAAAGAAAAATATACTTTGAAAAAAACGTTACTGTGCCTTTAAGAGATAAAAAAGGCACACAATTTTGCAAAACAGCGAAAAATGCAGTAAACTTTTGGAAATTTTTACAGTATATGCCTAAAGCCTTAGTAAGATTGCACTACTAGCAAAAAAAAAAAAAAAAAAAGATTAACCCCTTAATGCCCTAACCGGATTGACATTAAGCCAACAACCGGTTAAAAAACTCTACAGCACTTTGCCACAGCTCTGCTGTGGCCCTACCTGCCCTTAGGGACCAGATTTGGGGGAAAGCTTCTTATAGGCCCTCAAACTGCAGCAGGGCCCTCCATGTGAAGCAGCATGAACTTCTATTCAATTTTAACTGCGCCTCTGAGGCGCAAAATTAGGCCCCTCCCACTCTACTCCGGAGCTGTGAGGCCTAAAGAAACACTCCTGAGTGATTAAATATAGCCATGTGGGTAACAACCCCTGAAAGAAACCCAAAGGGACCTTCAAAGTGTCTTACAAAACAATATTTTCAATAAAAAAAATAGTTTGCCCTGAATTAGTGTCAACCAGCATAAACTAGCCCTGTTATGTAAGCTTGCAATTCCTTACTGAGTCTCTGAACACAGCTTACCCTCCCCTCATGGGGATATTGTCAGTCTCTTCTAGCATTATCAGTCTTGTCTAGAAATAAATGACTGAACATACCTTATTGCAGCCTAACCTGCAAACCGTTCCCCCCCAACTGAAGTTTTCTGGTACTCCTCAGTCCTGTGTGGGAACAGCAGTGGATTTTAGTTGCAACATGCAAAAATCATCTTCCTCTCTGCAGAAATCTTCATCTCTTTTCTGCTAGAGAGTAAATAGTACAAACCGGTACCATTTAAAATAACAAACTTTTGATTGAAGAAAATAAAAACTATAATTCTAACACCACATTCACTTTACACTTCCGATTGCTTAGAGCCGGCAAAGAGAATGACTGGGGGGTGGAGCTAGAGGGGGAGCTATATGGACAGCTCTGCTCTCTTTGCCACTTCCTGTTGGGAAGGAGAATATCCCACAAGTAAAGGATGAATCCGTGGACTGGACACACCTTACAAGAGAAAACAGAATTTATGCTTACCTGATAAATTACTTTCTCTTACGGTGTATCCAGTCCACGGATTCATCCTTATTTGTGGGATATTCTCATTCCCTACAGGAAGTGCAAAGAGAGCACACAGCAGAGCTGTCCATATAGCTCCCTCTCAGGCTCCGCCCCCCCCAGTCATTCGACTGACGGTTAGGAGAAAAAGGAGAAACCATAGGGTGCAGTGGTGACTGTAGTTTTATAAAAATAAATTTGAACCTGACTTAATTGCCAGGGCGGGCCGTGGACTGGATACACCGTAAGAAAAAGTAATTTATCAGGTAAGCATAAATTCTGTTTTCTCTTACATGGTGTATCCAGTCCACGGATTCATCCTTACTTGTGGGATACCAATACCAAAGCTTTAGGACACGGATGAAGGGAGGGAACAAGTCAGGTAACCTAAACGGAAGGCATCACTGCTTGCCAAACCTTTCTCCCAAAAATAGCCTCCGAAGAAGCAAAAGTATCGAATTTGTAAAATTTGGCAAAAGTATGCAGTGAAGATCAAGTCGCTGCCTTACAAATTTTTTCTACAGAAGCCTGATTCTTGAAAGCCGATGTGGAAGCCACAGCTCTGGTGGAATGAGCTGTAATTCGTTCAGGAGGCTGCTGTCCAGCAGTCTCATATGCCAATCGGATGATGCTTTTCAGCCAGAAGGAAAGAGAGGTAGCAGTCGCTTTTTGACCTCTCCTCTTGCCAGAATAGACAACAAACAAGGATTATGTTTGTCTGAAATCTTTAGTTGCCTTGAAATAGAATTTTAAAGCACGAACCACATCGAGATTGTGTAAAAGTCGTTCCTATTTAGAAACTGGATTAGGACACAGAGAAGGAACAATGATTTCCTGGTTAATATTCTTATTAGAAACAACTTTCGGAAGGAAACCAGGTTTGGTACGCAAAACAACCTTATGTGCATGGAACACCAGATAGGGTGAATTACACTGCAAAGCAGACAATTCTGAAACTCTTCAAGCAGAAGAAATAGCTACCAAAAACAAAACTTTCCAAGATAATAACTTAATATCTATGGAATGTAAAGGTTCAAACGGAACCCCTTGAAGAACTGAAAGAACTAAATTTAGACTCCATGGAGGAGCCACAGGTTTATAGACAGGCTTGATTCTGACTAAAGCCTGTGCAAACGCTTGAACGTCTGGTACCTCTGCCAGACGCTTGTGTAACAGGATAGACAGAGCAGATATCTATCCCTTTAAGGAACTAGCTGACAATCCTTTCTCAAATCCTTCTTGGAGAAAAGACAATATCCTGGGAATCCTAATCTTACTCCACGAGTAACCCTTGGATTCACACCAACAAAGATATTTCCGCCATATCTTATGGTGACAGGCTTTCTAGCCTGGATCAAAGTATCTATAACTGATTCAGAGAAACCACGCTTAGATAGAATTAAGCGTTCAATCTCCAAGCAGTCAGTTGCAGAGAAACTAGATTTGGATGCTTGAATGGACCCTGTATTAGAAGATCCTGCCTCAATGGCAATGTCCATGGTGGAACAGATGACATGTCCACTAGGTCTGCATACCAAGTCCTGCGTGGCCACGCAGGCGCTATCAAAATTACCGAAGCCTTCTCCTGTTTGATCCTGGCTACCAGCCGAGGGAGAAGGGGAAACGGTGGAAAGACATAAGCCAGATTGAAGGACCAAGGCGCTACTAGAGCATCTATCAATGCCGCCTTGGGGTCCCTGGACCTGGATCCGTAAAGAGGAAGCTTGGTGTTCTGACGGGACGCCATCAGATCCAACTCTGGAATGCCCCATAGCTGGGTCAGCTGAGCAAAAACCTCTGGGTGGAGTTCCCACTCCCCTGGGTGAAAAGTCTGACGACTCAGAAAATCCACCTCCCAGTTGTCTACTCCTGGGATGTGAATTGCAGATAGATGGCAGGAGTGATCCTCCGCCCATTTGATGATATTGGATACTTCCTTCATCGCTAGGGAACTCTTTGTTCCCCCCTGATGATTGATGTATGCTACAGTCGTGATGTTGTCCGACTGAAATCTGATGAATTTGGCCGCCGCTAGCTGAGGCCATGCCTGGAGCATGTTGAATATCGCTCTCAGTTCCAAAATGTTTATCGGGAGAAGAGATTCTTCCCGAGACCATAGGCCCTGAGCTTTCAGGGAGTCCCAGACCGCACCCCAGCCTAACAGACTGGCGTCGGTCGTGACAATGATCCACTCCGATCTGCGGAAGCACATTCCCTGAGACAGGTGATCCTGAGACAACCACCACAGAAGGGAATCTCTGGTTTTCTGGTCCAGTAGTATTTGAGGAGACAAATCTGCATAGTCTCCATTCCACTGTTGGAGCATGCACAGTTGCAGTGGTCTGAGATGAATTCGGGCAAAAGGGACAACGTCCATTGCCGCAACCATTAATCCGATTACCTCCATACACTGAGCTACAGAAGGCCGAGTCTATTAGTGTTCCCAGGAAGGGAACCCTTGTGAGCGGGGACAGAGAACTTTTTTTGATGTTCACCTTCCACCCGTGAGACCTTAGAAAGGCCAGAACGATTTCTGTATGAGCCTTGGCTCTTTGAAAAGACGATGCCTGAATTAAGATGTCATCCAGGTAAGGTGCTACTGCAATGCCCCGTGGTCTTAGTACCGCCAAAAGGGACCCTAGCACCTTTGTGAAAATTCTTGGAGCAGTGGCCAACCCGAAAGGAAGGGCCACGAACTGGTAATGCTTGTCCAGAAAGGCGAACCTTAGGAACTGATGGTGATCTTTGTGGATAGGAATATGAAGGTACGCATCCTTTAAATCCACGGTAGTCATATATTGACCTTCCTGGATCATCGGTAAGATTGTCTGAATGGTTTCCATTTTGAATGATGGAACTCTGAGGAATTTGTTTAGAATTTTTAAATCCAGGATTGGCCTGAAAGTTCCTTCCTTTTTGGGAACTACAAACAGGTTTGCGTAAAAACCCAGTCCTTGTTCTGCAATTGGAACTGGGCGTATCACTCCCATCTTTAGAAGATCTTCTACACAGCGTAAGAACGCCTGTTTCTTTGTCTGGTCTGAAGACAAACGAGAAATGTGGAACTTTCCCCTTGGAGGAGAGTCCTTGAATTCTAGAAGATACGCCTGAGCAACGATTTCTAATGCCCAGGGATCTGGAACATCTCTCGCCCAAGCCTGAGCAAAGAGAGAAAGTCTGCCCCCTACTAGATCCGGTCCCGGATCGGGGGCTACCCCTTCATGCTGTCTTGGTAGCAGCAGCAGGCTTCTTGGCCTGTTTACCCTTGTTCCAGCCCTGCAAAGGCTTCCATGTTGCTTTGGGCTGGGAAGCGTTACCCTCTTGCTTTGCGGTTGCAGAGGTTGAAGCAGTTCCGCTCCTGAAGTTGCGAAAGGAGCGAAAATTAGCCTTGTTTTTTGCCTTAAACGGTCTATCTTGCGGAAGGGCATGGCCCTTTCCCCCAGTGATATCCAAAATAATTTCTTTCAACTCGGGGCCAAATAGGGTCTTTCCCTTGAAAGGAATGTTTAGTAATTTTGTCTTGGACGACACGTCAGCCGACCATGATTTGAGCCAAAGCGCTCTTTGCGCCATAATGGCAAAACCAGAATTTTTCCCCGCTAACTTAGCTAATTGTAAAGCGGCATCTGTGATGAAAGAATTAGCCAGCTTTAGAGCATGAATTCTATCCATGACTTCGTCATATGAAGTCTCCCTCTCGAGCGACTCCTCCAGCGCCTCAAACCAAAAAGCCGCTGCAGTAGTTACAAGAATAATGCAGGCAATCGGTTGAAGAAGGAACCCTTGTTGAACAAATATTTTCTTTAGTAAACCTTCTAATTTTTTATCCATAGGATCTTTGAAAGCACAACTGTCTTCTATTGGTATGGTTGTGCGCTTAGCTAGTGTTGAAACTGCTCCCTCTACCTTAGGGACCGTCTGCCACGCGTCCCGCCTGGGGTCAGTTATGGGGAACATTTTCTTAAAGATAGGGGGGAACAAAAGGTACACCTGGTCTCTCCCACTCCCTAGTCACAATATCCGCCACCCTCTTCGGGATCGGAAACGCATCAGTGTATACAGGGACTTCTAGAAACTTGTCCATTTTACACAATTTTTCTGGGACCACCATGGGGTCACAATCATCCAGCGTAGCTGAAACCTCCTTAAGCAGTACGCGGAGGTGTTCCAGCTTAAATTTAAACGCTAAGGAATCTGATTCTGCCTGCTGAGAAATTTTTCCTGCGTCAGAAATTTCTCCCTCAGACAGTACATCCCTCACCGCCACTTCAGAGGCTTGTGAGGGTACAACAGATAAATCATCCAAAACTTCTGATTGTTCATCCTCTGTTCTTAAAACTGAGCTATCACGTTTTTTAGGAAAAACTGGCAGCTTGGATAGAAATGCCGCAAGGGAATTATCCATGACTGCTGCTAATTGTTGTAATGTAATAGGGGCCAATGCGCTAGAGGTACTAGGCATCGTTTGCGTGGGCGTAACTGGTGTTGACGCATGGGGAGAGGAAGGAGGACTATCCTCATTACCTTCCGTTAAAGAATCATCTTGGGCTACATTTTTAAGTGTCACTGCATGGTCTTTAAAATGTTTAGATATCTTAGCACACTTTAAACACAAATGTAAAGGGGGGACCGCCATGGCTTTTAAACACAAAGAACAAGGTCTATCTGTAGGCTCAGACATGTTAAACAGACTTAGAGAGCACTCAAATACAATAAAATACAATTTTTGAAAAAACGGTACTGTGCCTTTAAATAATGAAAAGCGCACACTTTTTTACTAAACCTCAAAAAATCATCCAATCTTTATGAAATTTTCACCATATGATCCTAATGCTTTGAAATGATTGCACAGTAAATTTCAAGTCGATTAACCCCTTACTGCCCAAACCGGAGCAAATTAAAGCTGGCAACCGGTTAGCAAACTACAGTACCATGCCACAGCCTCTGCTGTGGCCCTACCTTCCTTGGGGATTAGTTTTGATCAAAATAAGCCTCCCTGAAGTCCTCAAGTAATCTTTAGACTCTTCACATGGAGCTGCATGAAGCTGTCTGTAAAATCAACTGCGCAACTGAGGCGTGAATTTCAGGCCCCCTCCCTCTTCACTCTAGAGTTGTGGGGTCTTCCCAAGCCAAAATAGGTGTCTAAACATATGCCATGCGGAATAAACCCCAAAAAGTGTTTCAAATGTAAGATAAAACTTGTATAAATGTCAGATTATCTTAAAAAATAATCGATTGCCCCTTAACAGTGTCCACCAGTGTAATGAGCCCTTTCAATAAGCCTTCCTTCTATACTAAGTCTCAGAATATGGCTTACCTTCCCCACATGGGGATTCTGTCAGTCTTCCAGCATTACTAAGTCTTGACTAGAAAAAATGACTGAACATACCTTATAGCAGATAAGCCTGCAAACTGTTCCCCCCAACTGAAGTTTTCTGATACTCAACAGTCCTGCGTGGGAACAGCAATGGATTTTAGTTACAACATGCTAAAATCGTTTTCCTCTCAGCAGAAATCTTCATCATTTTCTGCCTCAGAGTAAATAGTACAAACCGGCACTATTTTAAAATAACAAACTTTTGATTGAAGAAATAAAAAACTACAAACTAACACCACATTCCCTTTACACTCCCGTGGAGATGCTACTTGTTAGAGCGGCAAAGATAATGACAGGGGGGGCGGAGCCTGAGGGGGAGCTATATGGACAGCTCTACTGTGTGCTCTCTTTGCACTTCCTGTAGGGAATGAGAATATCCCACAAGTAAGGATGAATCCGTGGACTGGATACACCATGTAGGAGAAAAGACTATCCCCCATGTAAGACAAACTTCCTGAAACATGATTCCCATAACGAAACTGCCAGACTGCAAAGGGAAATATACATAGACCTGACTCATGGCAAAAATAAGTAAAGTACATATATTTAAAACTTTATATTAATACATAAAGCACCAAACCATAGCTGAGAGTGTCTTAATAAAGATACATACTTACCGAAAAACACCCATCCACATATAGCAGATAGCCAAACCAGTACTGAAAAGAGGTAATGGTATATAAGAGTATATCCTCAATCTGAAAAGGGAGGTAGGAGATGAATCCCTACGACCGATAACAGATAACCCTTGAAAAGATTCCCTGCGAGGGAAACCATAAAATCAATAGGTGATACTCTCTTCACATCAGTCTGACAAACACTGTACTCTGAGAGGAATTGGGCTTCAGAATGCTTACAATCTCTTATCATAGAAGAAATCATAAAAATCAAGCACAAACTTACTTCACCACCTCCATAGAAGGCAAAGTTTGTAAAACTGAATTGTGGGTGTGGTGAGGTGTGTATTTTGAGGTTTGGGAAACTATACCCCTCCTGATAGGATTGTATATCCTATACGTCACAAACTCATGGACTTGCCAATTACATGAAAGAAAAAGTGCTTTTATAAATCAAGTGATGTTAACACTTTCGATACCGACCATAAAAATATCCAAATGTCAACAGCTCTAGGTGTATTGTAAAACAGTCTTTATTGCTGGAAAATCCTCAAAAGGTAATCCTAAAAAGGAAAGAAAAGGGCAATATAGCATAAATCTGTTTACAGTGGATTGCAGTATCACAACAGAGCCGGTCCTACTCACGTGATAAAGAGCTACGACTAGCTCTAGGGTAAGGGCTCAACAAACAAATCTCCCAGGTAGCAGCATACAAATTTATTAAAATGTTTAAAAACAGACAAATATAACTCAGGGTATAATAGCCCAGGTTTACACTCACATATAGGGGTCGATTTATCAAGGGCCAAATGGCCCCTGATGCCCCTGTTTCCGCACAAGCCTTAGGACTCGCCGGAAACAGCAGTTATGAAGCAGCGGTCTTAAGACTACTGCTTCTTAACTGGTCCGCTGCCTCTGAGGCTGCGGGCATCAATCCGTCCGATCCTATACGATCGGGTTGATTGACACCCCCTGCTAGCGGCCTGCAGAGGGCGGCATTGCACAAACAGTTTACCAGAACTGCTTGTGCAATGTTAAATGCCAACAGCAGAGACACATTAATAAATCGACCACCTAGTGCGTTAAACTCCTTCAAATTAGAAATTTTGTTTACACTGTAGGTAATATAGCCTTGCCGTATATCAAATGAAACCCCTCTTCGTGATCAGTCCATATAGTTCCTTTGAATACTCCTTGAAAAAGCTAAGGAGCTCCTTGAAAAAGCTGAGTGTAATCAGCAAAACGTATGTCGAAGTATTTGAAGGAATTATATGGACTGATCACGAAGAGGGGTTTCATTTGATATACGACAAGGCTACAAAAGTTCAAATTTGAAGGACTTTACAGCACTAAATGTGAGTGTAAACCTGGGCTGTTATACCCTGTGATATTTGCCTGTTTTTAAACATTTTAATAAATGTGTATGCTGCTACCTGGGAGATTTGTTTGTTGAGCTCTTACCCTAGAACTAGTCGTAGCTCATTATCACGTGAGTAGGACCGGCTCTGTTGTGATACTGCAAACCATTGTAAATAGATTTATGCTATGTTGCCCTTATACACCTAGAACTGTTGACATTTGGATATTTTTATGGTCGGTATCGAAAGTGTTAACATCACTTGATTTATAGACACACTTTTTTATTTGCAAAGCTATCGATATTTTGAAGCTACCAAAGAAATCAGGCAGGTTGATTTTTTTCTTTCTAGTGCCAAATTGTTTTTAGAAAATTTCCATAGTTTTTTTAGATAGCAGAATTTCATTGTATTGTGAAGGCTTATGTAAAAAAATTATTTTCTTACAAACCACCTGGGGAATAGGTTTTGGAACTCTCTAGCACTTAAAAATCCAATAGTCTCCAATTCTTACATAACCAACGGAACATGGAAGGACTGGCTGTTTGTTCTTAAATCATTTAAAAAAATCTCGACAAAGCATTCCCCACTAACGGATTTATTATTAAATCCTGAATTTCCCCCAGGTCTCAGAGTGAAGAACAGTGTAGACCCCACATTCTTATCTCTGATTCCCATCCATACTCTATTAGATAACAACAAATTAAAAATGAAACAGCAAATGGATTCCTTATCTCTCCCTTTCTTTGCCTCATGGTTTAATTACCATCAGGCTAGACATTTCATCTTTTCACATAGATGTAAAGCTGACTTTTTACGCCCTCTCACACAGTTTGAGCAAGCTTGCTTGAATGGCTCGAAATCTCACAAATCGATTTCTACATTATATAAATTAGTACTTGGTAATACATTTCCAAATTTACCTTCTTATACGTCAAGTTGGCACAGGGATATGGCCACATACACTCCACCTAAGGAATGGTCCACTAGATTTAGAAGGCTAGCACGTTCCGCACACTCATCAGGCGCAAAAGAAACAAACATTAAAATTTGTATGAGGTGGTATCTGACCCCTGCAAAACTTAAGCATATATATAAAAAAAAACTCAGACGCTTGTTGGAGGATGAGAACAAGTGGGGCATATGAGACATATTTGGTGGGAGTGTGCACCGATAAACGAACTTTGGATAAAGATTTTTCAGGATGTTAATTATGTTTTACACACACAACTGATCCTAAACACAGAGTTGATCTTACTTCAAAAAACTCCTAAAATAGCGTGTAAAATTCGAAGGCAAGTATTTCAAATTATGATAAATGCAGCAAAACAAATCATCCCCAGGTATTGGAAATTCACCAAAATACCTACCATAAAAGAATAAAATTGGGTTTAGTGTCCCTTTAAAGGGACATGAAACCCAAAAAAATTATTTTATGATTCAGAAAGAGAATACAATTTTAAACAACTTTCCAATCTACTTCTATTATTTATTTTGCTTCCTTCTCTTGTTATCCTTTGCTATAAGGTTTATCTAGGTAAGCTCAGGAGCAGCAAATAACCTAGCTTCTCGTTGTTGATTAGTGGCAGCAGATATATAACGACTGTCAATGGCTCACCCATGTGTTCAGTTAGAAACTAGTAGTGCATTGCTGCTCCTTCAACAAATAATACCAAGAGAATGAAGCAAATTAGATAATTGAAGTCAATTAGAAAGTTGTTTAAAATTGTATTCTCTATCTGAATAATGAAATACATTTTTTGGGTTTCTTGTCCCTTTAAAGGGACACTATACCCAAACATTTTCTTTCATGATTAAGGGAGAGAAAACAATTTTAAACAACATTCCAATTTACTTCCATTACCTAATTTGCTTAATTCTTTAGATATACTTTAATGAAGAAATAGCAATGCACACGGTGAACCAATCACAGGAGGCATCTATGTGCAGCTACCAATCAGCAGCTACTAAGCATATCTAGATATGCTTTTCAGCAAAGAATATCAAGAGAATTAAGCAAACTAGATAATAGAAGTAAATTAGAAAGTTGTTTATAATTGTATGCTGTTTCTATTTTATGAAAGAGAAAATGTGGGTTTCATGTCCCTTTAAGGTTGGGGACATTTGGGGGACATTTATAAAATTAACCAGAGATCTGATCTCTGGTTAATTTTATAAGCGCTAATTGCTACCGCATGTATGTATATGTGTATGTTTGTATACATATGTATGTATGTATGTGTGTAGTGTTTTAACCCTTTGGCTGATAAGCCATTTCCCACCTGTGTGCTAAGCTGGTTTTGAGATTTTTGTTGCAGTTCACGTTTAAACACTTTTAGAAGTAAAGTTTGTGTGAATAAACTATACAAACTATATATTGTTTTTTTTTCAGCAGACCCAGCAGATTCAAAATATACCATTATTATATGTGTATGTATCATCAGATTTAAAAAAATACAGCATAAAATGTGAAAAAAAGTGTGACTCAATAAATAATAGTATGTAATTTTATTTTTCTAAGCTCTATCATCAAAACCTGTGTGGATAAGTATTTGTAGTAGGTAACCTGTCTGAAATAAGCAGAAATTAAGAACATTTCACAGTTTTTTCCACTGTTTTATTGCAGGCATGTCAATTTAATAAATTATCAAAAACAGCATCTTAGAATTTACTGTACTGTTTTCAGCAATTAAAAAGCCACCTGAGAAATTAAAATGGCATACACAAAGCACACATTTGCAAAACGTACACCCCTTGGTGCATCAAATGAGGGCCTACAAATATTTCTAGCATGAATTTGGGGTGTGAAGCAATTAATGGAATAAGTTGCATTGCTTAAAAAAAAAATTCTAAGCAAAGAGCCATATTTCACTTAAAGGGACACTGAACCCAAATTTTTTCTTTCATGATTCAGATAGAGCATGCAATTTTAAACAACTTTCTAATTTACTCCTATTATCAATTTTTCTTCGTTCTCTTGCTTTCTTTATTTGAAAAAGAAGGCATCTAAGCTATATTTTTGGTTCAGAACCATGGAAAGCACTTGTTTATTGGTAGGTGAATTTACCCACCAATCAGCAAGAACAACACAGTGTGTTCACCAAAAATGGGCCGGCATCTAAACTTACATTCTTGCATTTCAAATAAAGATACCAAGAGAATTAAAAAAAAAATAGGAGTAAATTAGAAAGTTGCTTAAAATTGCATGCTCTATCTGAACAATGATAGAAAAAAAAATTGGGTTCAGTGTCCCTTTAAAAGAGATACTAAACCCAATTTTTTTCTTTCATGGTTTAGATGATAGAGCATGCAATTTAAAGCAACATTCTAATGTATTCCTATTATCATTTTTTCTTTGTTCGCATGTTATCTTTATTTAAAAAAGCAGGAATATAAGCTTAAGAGCCGGCCCATTTTTGGTTCAGTACCTGGGTAGCGCTTGCTGATTGGTGGCTAAATGTAGCAAACCAATCAACAAGGTCTACCCAGGTGCTGAACCAAAAATGGGCTGGCTCCTAACCTTACATTCTTGCTTTTTCAAATAAATACAGCAAGAGAAGGAAGAAAAATTGATAATAGAAGTAAATTAGAAAGTTTCTTAAAATTGCATGCTCTATCTGAATCATGAAAGAAAAAATTGTGTTTAGTATCCCTTTGTCTATTTTTGTGCTAGCAATACATGTAGCCCCATTTGATGCGCCAAGGGGTGTACTTTAAAAAAATGTGTACTTTATTTAATTTATCTTAGCTCCCACGTTTCTACAGCTGTCTGATTGCAGACATAACCCATAAAAGTTGAAAGGCTATTTTTGTTAGACGATTTCAAGATTGCCATGTCTGCAATTAAACAGTTCTAGCCACTTGGGAAATTAAAATATGGTACACAATGCACACATTTGTAGAAAGTACACCCTTTGGTGCATCAAATGAGGGGCTACAGGTATCTCTAGCACATAATTGAGCAGCGCAACAATTAATGGAATATGGGGCACGATCCGAAATACGGCGCAGGTTTCGGCGCAAGCGTGGAAACCTGCGCCGCCCGTAGTTTCAGCTCGCACATCGAGCTATCTCATATACAGCGCCATCAGATGCTAAAGTGCCGTAAGTCGGACAAACTAGCGATGTCCAGAAATCTGCGTAAGTACAAATTTCTGGAGTTGCCAGTGACTTACAGCACTTTAGAAACTGCCGCCGCATAAAAAACATGACTAATTTATTAAATCTCCCGTTACTGTCTAACACGCCTCCCAAACATAGCCCAACACGTATACCCCTCTATCCGCAATGCCCCCTCTCACTCCTAATAATAAATATATTAACCCCTAAACCACCGCTCCCGGACGCCGCCGCCAGCTACATTATCTATATTACCCCATAATCTGACCCCCCTACACCGCCGCTAGCTACATTAAATGTTTTACCCCCTGTGTGCCCCCTACCCCGCTGCCACCTACATTAAATTAACTATATTACCCCCTAATATGATCCCCCTACACCGCCGCCACCTATTTAAACTATATTACCCCCTAATATGATCCCCCTACACCGCCGTCACCTATTTAAACTATATTAACCCCTAATATGATCCCCCTACACCGCCGCCACCTATTTAAACTATATTACCCCATAATATGATCCCCCTACACCGCCGCCACTTATTTAAACTATATTACCCCCTAATATGATCCCCCTACACCGCCGTCACCTGTTTAAACTATATTACCCCCTAATATGATCCCCCTACACCGCTGCCACCTATTTAAACTATATTACCCCCTAATATGATCCCCCTACACCGCCACCACCTATTTAAACTATATTAACCCCTAATGTGAGCCCCCTACACCGCCGCCACCTATATTATATGTACTACCCCCTAATCTGACCCCCTTACACCGCCGCCACCTATATTAAATTTATTAACACCTAAAATACTAAAATTTCCCTACCACTAAACCTAAGTCTAACCCTACAAATAGCCCTGAAAAGGGCCTTTTGCGTGGCATTGCCCCAAAGTAACCAGCTCTATTACCAGCCCTTAAAAGGGCCTTTTGCGGGGCATTGCCCCAGAGTAACCAGCTCTATTACCAGCCCTTAAAAGGGCTTTTTGCGGGGCATTGTCACAAAGTAATCAGCTCTTTTGCCTGTTATCTAATCCCCCTACACCGCCGCCACCAATAATAAATGTATTACACCCTAATATGATCCCCCTAGACCGCCGCCACCTATTTAAACTATATTACCCCCTAATATGATCCCCCTACACCGCCGCCACCTATTTAAACTATATTACCCCCTAATATGATCCCCCTACACCGCCGCCACCTATTTAAACTATATTACCCCCTAATATGATCCCCCTACACCGCTGCCACCTATTTAAACTATATTAACCCCTAATATGATCCCCCTACACCACCGCCACCTATTTAAACTATATTACCCCCTAATATGATCCCCCTACACCGCCGCCACCTATTTAAACTATATTACCCCCTAATATGATCCCAGTAAACACCGCCGCCACCTATTTAAACTATATTACCCCCTAATATGATCCCCCTACACCGCCCGCCACCTATTTAAACTATATTACCCCCTAATATGATCCCCCTAACCTATATTAGGTTAGGATTTATTTTACAGGTAAATTGGTAATTATTTTAACTAGGTAGGTATTAAATAGTTATTAACTATTTAATAGCTATTGTACCTAGTTAAAATAAATACCAAGTTACCTGTAAAATAAATATAAACGCTAAAATAGCTACAATGTAATTATTAATTATATTGTAGCTATCTTAGGGTTTATTTTATAGGTATTTAGTTTTAAATAGGAATAATTTAGTTAATATTATTAATATTATTTAGATTTATTTTAATAATAATTAAGTTAGGGGTGTTAGAGTTAGATAGGGTTAATATATATAATATTATAACTATATTAACCCTAATATAATTAGGGTTAATATAGTTAATATAGGTGGCGGCGGTGTAGGGGGATTAGATTACAGGTAAAAGAGCTGATTACTTTGTGACAATGCCCAGCAAAAAGCCCTTTTAAGGGCTGGTAATAGAGCTGGTTACTTTGGGGCAATGCCCCGCAAAAGGCCCTTTTAAGGGCTGGTAATAGAGCTGGTTACTTTGGGGCAATGCCACGCAAAAGGCCCTTATCAGGGCTATTTGTAGGGTTAGACTTAGGTTTAGTGGTAGGGAAATTTTTGTATTTTAGGAGTTAATAAATTTAATATAGGTGGCGGCGGTATAGGGGGATTAGATTAGGGGTTAATAAATTTAATATAGGTGGCGGAGGTATAGGGGGATTAGATTAGGGGGTAATACATTTATTATAGGTGGCGGCAGTGTAGGGGGATTTAGATTACAGACAAAAGAGCTGATTACTTTGTGACAATGCCCAGCAAAAAGCCATTTTAAGGGCTGGTAAAAGAGCTGATTACTTTGGGGCAATGCCCCGCAAAAGGCCCTTTTAAGGGCTGGTAATAGAGCTGGTTACTTTGGGGCAATGCCACGCAAAAAGCCCTTTTCAGGGCTATTTTTAATTTAGTTTAGGGTAGGGACATTTCAGTATTTTAGGGGGTAATACATTTATTATAGGTGGCGGCGGTGTAGGGGGATTAGATTAGGGGTTAATATATTTAATATAGGTGGCGGCGGTGTAGGGGGATTAGATTAGGGGTTAATATATTTAATATAGGTGGCGGCAGGGTAGGGGGATTAGATTAGGGGGTAATATAGTTAAAATAGGTGGCGGTGGGGTAGGGGGCTCACATTAGGGGGTAATAATTTTAATATAGATGGCGGCGGTGTAGGGGGATTACATTAGGGGTTAATAATTTTAATATAGGTGGCGACGGTGTAGGGGGCTCACATTAGGGGGTTAGACATTTAATGTAGGTGGCGGCGGGGTCCGGGAGCGGCGGTTTAGGGGTTAAACACTTTATTAGAGATTGCGGCGGGGGATTGCGGTTGACAGGTAGATAGACATTGCGCATGCGTTAGGTTTTATTTTGCAGCTAGTTTAGGGAGCTATGGGGCTCCAATACACAGCGTAAGGCTTACTACGCCTGCAATTTGTGGCGAGGTGAAAATGGAGTAAGATTTCTCCATTTTCGCCACGTAAGTCCTTACGCTGTATATTGGATACCAAACTGCGCTAGTTTGGTATACCTGTCTATGGGCCAAAAAACTACGGCCGAAGGCAGAAATATACGAGCGTAACTTCTATGTTACACCGTATATGTGATACCAAACTAGCGCAAAATTTGGCGTCGCCGGCTTTTGTGGGCAACGATTTATATCGGATCGAGGCCATGGTGCTTTGCATAAAAAATATTTTTTTTTTTAGCAAAGAGCCATATTCCACTTACATTGTCTATTTTTGTGCTAGCAATACATGTGGCCCCTCATTTGATGCGGCTTGGTGTGTACTTTCTAGAAATATTTAGTTTATATACCATATGCATCATCAGTGAAGAATTCAGGGACTGAGTTCATAGAGAACTCAGCTCCTTCCTCAGCACTGAGACGCTTAGCCATAATTGTCTTTACAAAATAAATAGATATTTTTAAAGGAATTATGTCGCTAGAAAATATATAATTTTTATTGCAAAAATAAGCTTCTGTGAATTAAAAATACAGAAGTTTTTAAAGATAGAGAGAGCTGCGTAAAGAGGGTGTTTTACTCATCTTCCAAGCACGCTAAAAGACTGATTATAAAAATATTATTTTGTGTTTTTTTATAGCATTCTTCTACTATTTTTTAATTTGTAACCACATTATCCAGGTGATCATGGGATAACAAATGTAATATTGTTCCGTATTGTAAAAGGGAATGTGACATTTCTCAGCTAGGTGATCACTGCAGTAACGCTCGTTACCACGGTGATCATTTAGCTATGATACTTAAACTGATATTTATTTTTAATGTATTTTGGTGGTCTCTAGGAAATTTTGATCTTTATTTATGTGCCTTTAGAGACCTCCAAATCCTTTTTTAAATATTTTTTTCACTTTTGTATTGTTTATTGTAGACCCCAAATACTTATACGATTGGAAAGGGTAGATGATTACCTTTCCAATGGTGGATCTTGGGGGTCTGTAGATACAGGCATCTAAGCAGCATGCACCCATTTCCCTATAACTGACAATTGTCAGTTTTAAATAAAGTTGCGCGTTAACGTCATCACGTCATTGCGTGTGACGTCACCTCATGAAACATGAAGCCCCGGCGTTGCCCGTCACTGTACAGGCCAGATCGCAGGGGTGGGAGTGGGTGGGAGCCCCCAGATCTCCCTAAAGGTGGGTGAGTGCTAGCGACTGCTTTGAGCCGTCGTTAGCACCTGACTGGGAAAATTTGCGATGGCTTAGAACCGCCGTTAGCACTCAAGGGGTTAAACTTACATTTCAATAGTTTATATCTAATTGGAGAACTCCTTAAGCGGAGGTTTAGCACACCTTCAGCTAAGCAGCGGAGTACTAGTTGAGATTAGTTTTTAAGTGCACCCCTATAGATCCTAATATATGAGGCATTTAGACCTTCTGCACTATCCGATATCCAGATGTTAGTGCATTCTAGACTTTTGTTTGAGCAATAAGAAAAATACTTTAAAGTTGTTTTATGAAAGCATAAACAGAATTGCCATTGACAATGTTTGCGTGCGTCGGGTGAATTGCTTGTATTTCAAGTTAAACGTAAACACATCAAAAATACATTACAAAGTACAGTTACACTTCTAATAACACTATCTAATAAAATGTACAACAAAAAAATATTGCACAAAAAAGTTATAAGGGCTCGAAAATATGAGGTCTTAGGTGTTAGAAAAAAAGGCAGGCAAAGGGATTTAACATAGACATACATACATATACATGTCTCAAGATTTATATGTATGTACATATATATATATACACACATATAAATACATAAATACATTTGCACACATACATAGACATATATATATATATATAAGTGCATTGGAGCCCTTTGCAGTCACGTAGATGAAAACATATAAAAATATATTTATGCAATATTCATATTTAATAAAGTGTTATACTGTGTATTTACAGTAAATAGTTCACATGCCAATGTTCTTTACCTAGGGGAATAAGTTATATGTATTGTTAAATAGATATTCCTGTATATATATCTATACCTACAGTATATATAATCATATATATATATATATATATATATATACAGTATATTTACTGTTTGCTTAGTGTACAAAAATACCATCATATATATGTAGAAATATGTATGAATAAATAGAACATATTCTGCTTTGTGAAGAGCATTGGAAATATTCATATTTTCATGTCGGGTTAGAGCACTTGAGAATATGCAATCGGGTTTGCACGCGAGCAGGGTGTTAGGGGTTTTTCCACATTTTTTGCTCAATTGACTTCTTATGGGGGAATACGTTAACACGATTGCAATATTCTAAGTTTGGCTTTTTGTGGCATTGGGTTAGCAAGTGAAAACGTTTTACTTTCAACTTGTAATATGAGCACTACCTGACTTGCGCAAAAAGTTTACTTCTAGCAGAGTTAATGCACGAGCGATAGCTTTAAATACTGCTCCACTTGTAATCTGGCCCTTAATTGGCACATCTTCTAATTGATTAGAATGTCTTTCAAAAGGTTTGGCAAAAATGATCAGCATTGTTGTACAATCTTTCAACTCTTCAAATTCTGTTTGATTGCAATAGAAGCCAGCGTACTTAGCAAGTTGTTATACAGTTTTACTAAGGTTCAAATTATATGAAAATATTTCAATGCTCTTGAGAAAGATGGTTTGTCCGTCAAAACGCGTTGAGCTAAATAAACTGCTTTTTAAACATAATATCGAGAATATTGTTTCTAATCACCTGGAGCTGTTTATTCCTATTTTTCTCTGAGAGTATCTACATTTATTTATCATGGTGTTTGGATGCACTACACCAATGTGATATTTTTACCAACAATAGCAACCACTATATCCTAACAAGATCTTTGAGAAGATTTTGGAGAGATAGAGGGATATAGTAGTGAATCCACTGGGATATTCTGTGAACCAGCGCCTCCTACTACAAAGTCAGATTATAGGGAAATTAAATTCAGCATTCAATTCTCCATAAAAAAAATAATAAATGGAAAGTAGCATAAAAATGGAATGTATATTATATTATTATTATATTATTTTGGAAAATACCCCTAAACACTGTGTGCTAGAGTGACGCCATCATATTTAAAGGAATATTCCAGCCAAAATTTGAATCCACATGGATGCATTTCAGTTTTGAATAGAAGCATTTTTAATAATATACATGTATTAGCAAAAATGCTTTTAACAAATGCTAGAGTTGTTTCAAAAGTGTATTTAAGTATGCACCGTGCACCAGCATTTTAAACAAAGCAGTTACTCAGAGAGCCTAAGTGCTTGTACCATCTAGTAATGACTCAATTTGTTAATTGCTGACATGATACAAGCTCCACTGGCGCTCTGAGCAGCTGCAGTATTTAAGATGCTGGTGCACTAAGAATTATCTAGATGTGCTTGACATGCACGTGCAGAGAAAAATGTTAAAACTAAAACAGTGATAACTTTTACTAGAAGCATTTTTGCCAATACATTTATATTGCAAATATGGTTCTATTCAAAGATGTAATTAATCTATGTACATTTATTTTTTGACCGGAATGTCCCTTTAAGTCTGGTGAAATTTAAAATCTACACAGTGGTTTGTTAGATGAGAGCACAAGCTCAACTGTATTTGTCCTTAATTGGACACAGCAAATGAGAGAAGTAATATGAAATCTTGATTTTTTTAATTTTTTTTATCAATTCTGCTAACAAAAATGTCAGTTTAAAAATTAAATTTATTTTGTATGTAGATCTTTTTCGATGGGAGGGGGGGGGGCTTAATTTCTGATTTATGCTATGAAAATATAAAAAAGTTTTTTTTTTTTTTAATATGTTTCAATGTGTCACTTTGAAAGATTGCAGAAACCTTCTTTCAAGTCTATCTATTCAGTTAAATAGAACTTTCTAAACCTGATTAATTTCAAATACCTTGAACGAGCAACGTTCATTAAACTATATTAAGACCTGTAAAATGTGCTATTCTCTTTTGTAATCAAAACTCCGACATCCCACTGCTTACACACATACAAATGGCCATACTCATACCTCATGACTTCCTTAAAGTCTGACTTCCTGACCTCCACCCTGCAGAAAGTTGCTTCTTTAAAACCTTGCTATCCAGAAATTGCAGAACGTTCACTTTTTAACCCTTATGTTGCTAGGTTCCTGCAGAACAGTTAATCAATTAACTTACTAGGGACCTTTGCAGCATTATCTATATCTCCATCGTTGGCTACAGACCCACAGTACGCAGCAAGATAGACCAAATGTTGCAGATACAGAGTCAGACCTAGATATGCAGTACACCTGCAGAATGTTTCTCTATTAATAGCCGCTGTATTATTTACCTAAAGAGTTTGTCTACATAGCAGCATTACAAGATTTGCAAAGAATGTATTGATTGCATTCCCTACAAATGTCCTACAGAAAATTGTGTTGTTAACCTCCCTCTACAAAGTAATTCCATTGTTGTTTGTTTAGTTTTTGGTATCACATATCTTAGTTGGGCCATTATAGAGGAAGTGGATAAACCAAACAGACAAAACATAATGATATAAATCAACACCTTTAAAACTATACTTGTAATTTGATATAGACGTCCTTCCCAGTCATCCAAAAACCTCTACCACAGAAAATACATATAATAACTCATCTGCATAGCACACATTATTAGCTAACATTTTATGCAGTTCCATGCAACACAAAGAAAAATTATATGAGATGAATGTCAACCCATAATGATATCAAATAAAACAATAGCTCTGTTCCACATATTAGATGTTAATAAAGATATTAACAATATATTTAAAAAAAAAAACATGCAACTAATTTAAAAACTTTATCAGGGTCAAACAATGATGCAAGCATGTTATAGATTGTGAAACAATAACAGTCACGGACACGTGAGGCACAGTGATAACCGCCTTGTAACAGTAAATATATACCTGTATTTGCTCATCTTGCTGTGTTGGCCCTGCTGGAGTTTCAGGCATGATGTGACAGGCAAAATGTGACAAGCTCATTTAGTTGCACAGCCTCCCAGCAGTCACACACAGGATGACAGTGGGTCACACACAGTGACGGTCTTTTTCTCAGTCGGCCCCTCCCTTTGTTTCCTGTACATGAAGAAAGCATCTGGCAACTGATCTTTCATGTTCTTGGGCATCAGTTAACACATATTGATATCTGAAATGTTTTAAATATTCAGTTTTAAAGCAAAATAAAGAACAGACAATCATTTTAATGCTGGGCATCATTAATATAGAGAGAGTGCAATTAAATAAACCATAAATCATTTTCATCAATATGAATTGTGCTAAAGAGATATTATAATGCAATAATAAAATGCATTATTATAATAAAGCATACTATTATTATATAAATGCTTACACGTATCTATATGATTAAAGGGACATGAAACACAATTCAGATAGAGATGCCGTTTTATAAAATCTGTCCAGTTTACTTCAATTATCTAATTTGCTTTGTTCACTTGGAATCCTTTGTTAAAAAGCATATATAGGGAGCCAGCAGATGATAAGTGGGTGCACATATATAACTTATTATTGGCTGTGTTGCTGCTCATTCAATAAAGGATACCAAGAGAATAAAGGAAAATTGATAACAGATTTGAAAGTTGTTTAAAATTGTATGCTTTATCTGAATCAATGTCCCTTTAACCCACACAGGGCCAGATTACGCGTTGAGCGCAAACAGGGATTTATCGCGGATGTTTGCGCTCGTCGGGCTTACCACTCGTATTACGAGTTGAAATAAACGCGATCACGATTTACACTAGAATGATTCTCCCGACTTTAGAGCTCCGGTTAACAAAACACATCAAAAATACATTACAAAGTAAAATTACCCTTATAAAACACTATCTAATAAAAATTAATTAAAAAAAAATATTGAACAAAAATGTTATAAAGGCTCAAAGATATGAGGTCTCAGGTGTTAGAAAAAAAAAAGGCAGACAAAGGGCTTCACATTGAGATACATAAATATACATCTTTAAAAATGTATATGCATGTATATCTGTTTATGTGTGTGTAAATATGTATTTATATGTGTATATTTGTATTTACAGACATATATACACATATAAACACATATGTATACATATATAGACATATTTAGAAGTGCAATGGAGTAGATGAAAACATGTAAAAGCATATTTATACAATATCCATATTTAATAAAGTATTATAGTATATATTTGACATTCCAATGTTATGCACAAAGCAAAATATGTTCTAAGTATTTTTAAATAGATATTCCTATATATATATGTATATATCAATACCTATATATAATCATGTAAATATATATATATATATATATATATATATATATATATATATATATATATATATATATATATAGTACCAAAATACCATTATATACTGTATATATATATATATATAGCAAATAAAGTAAGTATCTTGAGACCCTCACGGGTGATTAGTTTGCGCTCTATAAGTACCCAATAGATAGAGATAGATAGATATTGCTATACAAAGCAACAAAATACCAAACTGAGCTCTCTAAGAACTTAGTAGTTCACACATTAAAAAAGAAAAGAAAAAGTTCAACATGTAATATTATTAAAAAATAAATAAACTTATTATAAATGTTGCACAAACAATTCTTATGTAAATAAATGGATAGTATTATAAATAATATATATGCATAAGTAAAAGGATAAATATTATTCCCACACAATGTTGAGAAATCTATGTAGGTGCTGGCTGCTGTATCCACAAAATGATCCGTTATCCCACGGATTGGAGAGAAATCTATAAGCAAAGACAAAAAGAAAAGCGCACAGATGCACCTACATAGTGCAAATAAATTTAATAATCATAAAACACACTTAAGTATTTGATAAAAAAAGTGAGCCACCGCAGGGTGTCTACTCACAAGAACTGCCATCAAACAAATGAGATATGTACAGGCTCTTAAGTCAAATCCTCACTGGAAATGATAATGTTTACCGGTCTCACGTCCCTTCAAGTGGATCAATCTTTGAGTTCCCGGTGAATGTCGGAAGGGTCCGCCACACAGAAGTTCTTACTGCAGTGTCCAAAATATAACCGCTGCAAATGCGGCTGTTAAATGTTTAAAAATGTTTAAAAATACCACTCATTCGGAGCTACAAGATTAGCTGTATGCCAATCGTTTGATGCAAGGTGGGCGTGGCCTTACGCATTTCGCGGTTACGTCACCGCTTCGTCAGAGGTATGTCCATGCCCACTTTGTCCATCCTTTAAATACGATAGGAGATCAATGTAAGCCGCCCACCTTAGCGTCCATACACCATATTATATAAATGTATCCAATCAGAAACATAAGAGACCGTACATTTAAATACTTAATATCTATATTATATTTGATATATGTACATTGTATTCATTCTAAAGAGAAGTGATAAAACAAATTTAATTTATAACACCATATATAAGAACATATCAATTGTTTGCTTAATGTCTAAAAATTGATTCATACATTTAATTAAAACTTTAATTTATTATAAATATTTAAAACTCATGAATTAATATCTGAAAAAACTAATTTATTATAACTTTTAAATAAATACTTAGTTAAAATATTTTATTTTATTCAAGGGAAAAAAAAAAATAAAAAAAAAAATATATATATATATATATATATATATATATATATATATAAAAATGTTAAATATACTTAAAAAACTTTTCATATATCTCTATATTTCCACTAAAAAACTATCCCTTTATACTCAATATCTACAAATATTAACCTCTAAAAATAAATTAATTTATATATTGATTATATAGAGAAGAGAGAGACACCACTACATTATTCTATTAAAAAGACTTGTATATCCACCTCTCTATTTAGACCAAATGGTTCTAGGGTACCTAGTGTATGTATCCAATACGTCTCACGTTTGCGTAATTGCAACAATCTATTCCCCCTTCTTTTGTCAAGTACTATTTGTTCTATAGCTTTGAATTTGAGGCCTGTTATATCTCTTTTATTGATATCTCTGAAATGATCATATACCCCATGCACTACATCTCCAGAGGTTATATTATTAATGTGCTCATTGATTCTACTTATTAAAACATTCACTAGCTTTTTATGTTTTCCATTTTTTCAAATAATTTTCAAAAACAGCACATGTCAAAGAGACATAAAACCCAAAAAAATAAATAAAAAAAGTTTCCAATTAACTTAATTTTAATGTTATTCTTTGTTGAAGAGATATCTAGATAGGTAGCGTACACATGTCTGGGGCACTACATGACAGGAAATAGTGCTGCCATCTAGTGCTCTTGCTAATGTATAACATTGTTACAAAACTGCTGCCATCTAGTGTTCTTGCTAATGTATAACATTGTTACAAAACTGCTGCCATCTAGTGTTCTTGCTAATGTATAACATTGTTACAAAACTGCTGCCATCTACTGCTCTTGCTAATGTATAACATTGTTATAAAACTGCTGCCATCTAGTGTTCTTGCTAATGTATAACATTGTTACAAAATTGCTGCCATCTAGTGCTCTTGTTAATGTATAACATTGTTACAAAACTGCTGTGATCTAGTGTTCTTGCTAATGTATAACATTGTTACAAAACTGCTGTGATCTAGTGTTCTTGCTAATGTATAACATTGTTACAAAACTGCTGTGATCTAGTGTTCTTGTTAATGTATAACATTGTTACAAAACTGCTGTGATCTAGTGTTCTTGCTAATGTATAACATTGTTACAAAACTGCTGTGATCTAGTGTTCTTGCTAATGTATAACATTGTTACAAAACTGCTGCCATCTAGTGCTCATGCTAATGTATAACATTGTTACAAAACTGCTGCCATCTAGTGTTCTTGCTAATGTATAACATTGTTACAAAATTGCTGCCATCTAGTGTTCTTGCTAATGTATAACATTGTTACAAAACTGCTGTCATCTAGTGTTCTTGCTAATGTATAACATTGTTACAAAACTGCTGCCATCTAGTGCTCATGCTAATGTATAACATTGTTACAAAACTGCTGCCATCTAGTGCTCGTGCTAATGTATAACATTGTTACAAAACTGCTGTCATCTAGTGTTCTTGCTAATGTATAACATTGTTACAAAACTGCTGCCATATAGTGCTGCAGGCATGTGCACGCTCCTGAGCTAACATCCCTGCTTTTCAACAAAGGATAACAAAAAACAAAGAAAATTAGATAATAAAAGTATATTGGAAAGTTGTTTAAAATCACATGCTCTGTCTGAATCATGAAAGAAAAATGTTGGGTTTCATAAGCCTTTAAATATAAGTCATTTTGAAACTGCCTTTTCCACATTTTGAGTGTGCTTACATGATTACTTCCTGGAATAGAATCAGAAAGTAATTGCGAGTAGAACGCATAATTGCGATTTTGCAAGCGCAATATTTGTGCTCAATTAGTAATACTAGCACACGCAATTGTGTGCTAGTTTAAGAAGTGGCCCGCAATGCGAACGCGACCTTGTGCTCGCATTGCATGGAAGCTTTGAGCTAACGAGAGAGCGCTTCCATACGCTCCAATGGGAGCCTTGGTCTCATGCTACAGACATGGCATGAGAACCTAGTGCAGCAAAGGGGGTAAGTTGCACAGCGATGGGCAGCAAATCTAAATATATATGTATATATATATTTATGTGTTAATATGTGTATATATGTAAGCATATACATATACATATATACAGTATTTATATTTATTTATATACAGTATTTAACACATAGTCCCCAT
Organism: Bombina bombina; assembly: GCF_027579735.1. Classification (NCBI taxonomy): domain Eukaryota; kingdom Metazoa; phylum Chordata; class Amphibia; order Anura; family Bombinatoridae; genus Bombina; species Bombina bombina. The sequence continues at coordinate 771,779,132 of NC_069504.1, read as the reverse complement.
AGACTGCAATGTAAAGGCACTTTTTAGTGCCATTTTTTTTTAACACCCCACACTTACCAACTTTAACCCCTACAATCTGTTTTATGCTGTTTAAAAAAAAAATGCTACAATTTTTTATTTTATAACACAAAACTCACACTGTATTTTGGGAGCAATTGGGGCACATTTAGAAAATTAGCCAGAGATCTGATTTCTGATTCATTTTAGGAACGCTAATTGCTACCACAAGCATGTGGAAGCAATAACCAACCACTGGTAATGGCTGGTTATTTATCATGTGCCCGAAAAAGGAAGTATTTGCCCGTTTACGGGCACAGACTAAATTAGCACTTCACTTGTAATCGGTGCTCTGACAAAATGCAGAAGGACATTTGGCAGACGGACATTTGGCAGACGGACATTTGGCCGACAGACAGAAAGCTAAAGAATGTTCCGATTTCGGCCGAGGGCAGATACGTTCCAGAGTGCTCTGTTCTAATCATAGCCTCGGGCGCGGCAACTGCCTCTGGGAACCTTACCATGGGTCCCAGGCCGCACGTCTTGTAATTCTCTGTCTGGGAAATTATCTATCTATCAAATCTATCTATTTATCTATCTATCAAATCTATCTATCGTATCTATCAAATGTATCTATTGCATCTATTGATCTATCTATGTAATCTATGTATCTATCTATCTATCAAATCTATATATCTCGTGGCCGGACTGTTATCTGACAGCCACTTGTGTGTCGGCCAAATGTCCGTCTGCCAAATGTCCGTCGGCTAAAAGTCCGGCCACACTAGTAATCTAGCTCAATGTCTGTAGTACTGTGCTTAGAGGCACATTAAATATGCTCTTAACTTTCAAAAATATCTTTTTGCAAATTTAGTTTCATTACCTAAGTCATTGCAACCCATTTCAATAGCTGCCAACTGAAACTGTAAACCCACCCGAGTTACCTACTGAATATTTTTGTGTCACAGTTTTTTTTTCCTGCCAACTGAAACTGGAAACCCACCCGAGTTACCTACTCAATATTTTTGTGTCACAGATTTTTTTTCCTTGTGATTTGGTAAATATGCAAAACCACAGATGTTAACGTGTTAACTGTAATATTGCCGCATTTTTGCAAAATTTCAAGGCATTTTCTCAAGCTTTTCACAAACCTTCATTGTAACTGAATATTGTTATAACTAGCCAATAGCAATCCTGTGCATCACCCACATTTTTTTTTTATACATTTCTGTTGCTTGGATAAAAGCTTGTGTTAAAAGGATCACAAGGTCAAATTTGAAATGCATTTACATTTTAAAGTTATCAGAGACCTGAAGGTGGGGTATATTGCATCAGTGAAGAAGATTTAATTTGTGTCATATAAGCCAGTGCTGACTCTTTAAGAAGGTATGATTTTTGAATGGTGGTGCACGGGCGCTAACAGCATATGTGTGTATGCTGCTGAAAAAAACGTAATAACTTGTGTTATTTCAAGCATTTTTGGTGATAGAAGTCAATTGCAAAAATGCTTCTATTTCAAATTTAAATGCACCCATTTATATTTCAAATTTGAAATTTAAGACAACGAATTTTAAGATTTGTTTGTTAATTTTAATTTTTTAAGTATTTTTTTTTTTTTAAAGTAAATAAGTATTTTTGTTCACTATATATTTATTTGACACACAGCAAATACATACATCACACAAAACACTACTCCCCACAAGCTCTCTAAAAAACATAGGGTCCCAGGTCTTAACCATGATAAAAAAACAGAATTTATGCTTACCTGATAAATTACTTTCTCCAACGGTGTGTCCGGTCCACGGCGTCATCCTTACTTGTGGGAATATCTCTTCCCCAACAGGAAATGGCAAAGAGTCCCAGCAAAGCTGGCCATATAGTCCCTCCTAGGCTCCGCCCACCCCAGTCATTCGACCGACGGACAGGAGGAAAAAATAGGAGAAACCATATGGTACCGTGGTGACTGTAGCTAGAGAAAATAATTCATCAGACCTGATTAAAAAACCAGGGCGGGCCGTGGACCGGACACACCGTTGGAGAGAGTAATTTATCAGGTAAGCATAAATTCTGTTTTCTCCAACATTGGTGTGTCCGGTCCACGGCGTCATCCTTACTTGTGGGAACCAATACCAAAGCTTTAGGACACGGATGGAGGGAGCAAATCAGGTTACCTAAACGGAAGGCACCACGGCTTGCAAAACCTTTCTCCCAAAAATAGCCTCCGAAGAAGCAAAAGTATCAAATTTGTAAAATTTGGCAAGCAAATCAGGTTACCTAAACGGAAGGCACCACGGCTTGCAAAACCTTTCTCCCAAAAATAGCCTCCGAAGAAGCAAAAGTATCAAATTTGTAAAATTTGGCAAAAGTGTGCAGTGAAGACCAAGTCGCTACCTTACATATCTGATCAACAGAAGCCTCGTTCTTGAAGGCCCATGTGGAAGCCACAGCCCTGGTGGAGTGAGCTGTGATTCTTTCAGGAGGCTGCCGTCCGGCAGTCTCGTAAGCCAATCGGATGATGCTTTTAAGCCAAAAGGAAAGAGAGGTAGAAGTCGCTTTTTGACCTCTCCTTTTACCAGAATAGACGACAAACAGAGAAGATGTTTGTCTGAAATCTTTTGTAGCTTCTAAATAGAATTTTAGAGCACGGACTACCTCCAAATTGTGTAACAAACGTTCCTTCTTTGAAACTGGATTCGGACACAAAGAAGGTACAACTATCTCTTGGTTAATATTTTTGTTAGAAACAACCTTTGGAAGAAAACCAGGCTTAGTACGCAAAACCACCTTATCTGCATGAAACACCAGATAGGGCGGAGAACACTGCAGAGCAGATAACTCTGAAACTCTTCTAGCAGAAGAAATAGCAACCAAAAACAAAACTTTCCAAGATAACAACTTAATATCTATGGAATGCAGAGGTTCAAACGGAACCCCTTGAAGAACTGAAAGAACTAGATTTAAACTCCAGGGAGGAGTCAAAGGTCTGTAAACAGGCTTGATCCTAACCAGAGCCTGAACAAATGCTTGAACATCTGGCACAGCTGCCAGTCGTTTGTGTAGTAAGACAGATAAAGCAGAAATCTGTCCTTTTAGAGAACTCGCAGATAATCCTTTATCCAAACCTTCTTGCAGAAAGGAAAGAATCTTAGGAATTTTTATCTTATTCCATGGGAATCCCTTGGATTCACACCAGCAGATATATCTTTTCCATATTTTAAGGTAAATCTTTCTAGTTACCGGTTTTCTGGCCTGAACCAGAGTATCTATCACAGAATCTGAAAACCCACGCTTTGATAGAATCAAGCGTTCAATCTCCAAGCCGTCAGCTGGAGGGAGACCAGATTTGGATGTTCGAATGGACCCTGAACAAGAAGGTCCTGTCTCAAAGGTAGCTTCCATGGTGGAACCGATGACATATTCACCAGGTCTGCATACCAAGTCCTGCGTGGCCACGCAGGAGCTATCAAGATCACTGAGGCCCTCTCCTGTTTGATCCTGGCTACCAGCCTGGGAATGAGAGGAAACGGTGGAAACACATAAGCTAGGTTGAAGGTCCAAGGTGCTACTAGTGTATCCACTAGAGTCGCCTTGGGATCCCTGGATCTGGACCCGTAGCAAGGAACCTTGAAGTTCTGACGAGACGCCATTAGATCCATGTCTGGAATGCCCCATAATTGAGTCAACTGGGCAAAGATCTCCGGGTGGAGTTCCCACTCCCCCGGATGGAATGTTTGCCGACTCAGATAATCCGCTTCCCAGTTTTCCACACCTGGGATGTAGATCGCAGATAGATGGCAGGAGTGATCCTCCGCCCATTGTATTATTTTGGTCACTTCTTTCATCGCCAGGGAACTCCTTGTTCCCCCCTGATGATTGATATACGCAACAGTCGTCATGTTGTCTGATTGGAATCTTATGAATCTGGCCTTTGCAAGCTGAGGCCAAGCCCTGAGAGCATTGAATATCGCTCTTAGTTCCAGAATGTTTATCGGGAGAAGAGACTCTTCCCGACACCATAGTCCTTGAGCTTTCAGGGATTCCCAGACCGCGCCCCAGCCCACTAGACTGGCGTCGGTCGTGACAATGACCCACTCTGGTCTGCGGAAGCTCATTCCCTGGGATAGGTGGCCCAGGGTTAGCCACCAACGGAGTGAATCTCTGGTCTTCTGATCTACTTGAATCACTGGAGACAAGTCTGTATAGTCCCCATTCCACTGTTTCAGCATGCACAGTTGTAATGGTCTTAGATGAATTCGCGCAAAAGGAACTATGTCCATTGATGCAACCATCAACCCTACTACTTCCATGCACTGAGCTATGGAAGGACGTGGAACAGAATGAAGAACTTGACAAGCGCTTAGAAGTTTTGACTTTCTGACATCTGTCAGAAAAATCCTCATTTCTAAGGAATCTATTATTGTTCCCAAGAAGGGAACTCTTGTTGACTGAGACAGAGAACTTTTTTCTATGTTCACCTTCCATCCGTGAGATCTGAGAAAGGCCAGAACGATGTCTGTATGAGCCTTTGCTTTTGAAAGGGACGACGCTTGTATTAGAATGTCGTCCAAGTATGGTACTACTGCAATGCCCCTCGGTCTTAGAACCGCTAGAAGGGACCCGAGTACCTTTGTGAAAATCTTTGGAGCAGTGGCTAATCCGAATGGGAGGGCCACAAACTGGTAATGTTTGTCCAGAAAGGCGAACCTTAGGAACTGATGATGTTCTTTGTGGATAGGAATATGTAGGTACGCATCCTTTAGATCCACGGTAGTCATAAATTGACCTTCCTGGATAGTGGGTAGAATCGTTCGAATGGTTTCCATTTTGAACGATGGTACCCTGAGAAATTTGTTTAGGATTTTTAAATCCAGAATTGGTCTGAAGGTTCCCTCTTTTTTGGGAACTCCGAACAGATTTGAGCAAAATCCCATTCCTTGTTCCGTCATTGGAACTGGGTGTATCACTCCCATCTTTAACAGGTCTTCTACACAATGTAAGAACGCCTGTCTCTTTATTTGGTTTGAGGATAAGGGAGACATGTGGAACCTTCCCCTTGGGGGTAGTTCCTTGAATTCCAGAAGATAACCCTGAGAAACTATTTCTAGCGTCCAGGGATCCTGAACATCTCTTGCCCAAGCCTGAGCAAAGAGAGAGAGTCTGCCCCCCACTAGATCCGGTCCCGGATCGGGGGCTACTCCTTCACGCTTACCCTTGTTCCAGCCTTGCATCGGTTTCCAGGCTGGTTTGGACTTTGAGGCATTACCCTCTTGCTTAGAGGATGCAGAATTAGAGGCCGGTCCGTTCCTGAAATTACGAAAGGAACGAAAATTAGACTTATTCTTGGCCTTGAAAGGCCTATCTTGTGGGAGGGCGTGGCCCTTTCCCCCAGTGATGTCTGAGATAATCTCTTTCAATTCTGGTCCAAAGAGAGTTTTACCCTTGAAGGGGATGTTAAGCAATTTTGTCTTGGATGATATATCCGCTGACCAAGACTTTAGCCAAAGCGCTCTGCGCAACAATTGCAAACCCTGAATTTTTCGCCGCTAATCTAGCTAATTGCAAACCGGCATCTAAAATAAAAGAGTTAGCCAACTTAAGTGCATGAACTCTGTCCATAACCTCCTCATATGGAGTCTTTCTACAGAGCGACTTTTCTAGTTCCTCGAACCAGAACCACACTGCTGTAGTGACAGGAACAATGCACGAAATGGGTTGTAGAAGGTAACCTTGCTGTACAAAAATCTTTTTAAGCAAACCCTCCAATTTCTTATCCATAGGATCTTTGAAAGCACAACTATCCTCGATAGGAATAGTAGTGCGCTTGTTTAGAGTAGAAACTGCCCCCTCGACCTTAGGGACTGTCTGCCATAAGTCCTTTCTGGGGTCGACCATAGGAAATAATTTCTTAAATATAGGAGGGGGGACAAAAGGTATGCCGGGCTTCTCCCACTCCTTATTCACTATGTCCGCCACCCGCTTGGGTATAGGAAAAGCGTCGGGGTGCACCGGAACCTCTAGGAACTTGTCCATCTTGCATAATTTTTCTGGAATGACCAAGTTGTCACAATCATCCAGAGTAGATAACACCTCCTTAAGCAGTGCGCGGAGATGTTCTAATTTAAATTTAAATGTCACAACATCAGGTTCAGCCTGTTGAGAAATTTTTCCTGAATCTGAAATTTCCCCATCTGACAAAACCTCCCTCATGGCCCCTTCAGATTGGTGTGAGGGTATGACAGAACAATTATCATCAGCGCCCTCCTGCTCTTCAGTGTTAAAAATAGAGCAATCGCGCTCTCTCTGATATGCAGGCATTTTGGATAAAATATTTGCTATGGAGTTATCCATTACAGCCGTCAATTGTTGCATGGTAATAAGCATTGGCGCGCTAGAAATACTAGGGGCCTCCTGCGTGGGCAAAACTGGTATAGACACAGAAGGAGATGATGTAGAACCATGTCTACTCCCTTCATCTGATGAATCATCTTGGGCAACTTCATTATCTGTGACAGTATTGTCCTTACATTGTTTGGACGCTATGGCTCAATTATCACACAATTTTGAAGGGGGAGACACATTGACTTTCATACATATAGAACATAGCTTATCTGAAGGCACAGACATGTTAAACAGGCTTAAACTTGTCAATAAAGCACAAAAAACGTTTTAAAACAAAACCGTTACTGTCTCTTTAAATTTTAAACAGAGCACACTTTATTACTGAATATGTGAAAAAATATGAAAGAATTGTTCACCAAAATTTCACCACAGTGTCTTAAAGCATTAAAAGTATTGCACACCAATTTTCAGCTTTAACCCTTAAAATAACGAAACCGGAGCCGGTTACAGATTTAACCCCTATACAGTCCCAGCTACAGCCTTTGCTGTGACTTTACCAAGCCCAGAGGGGAATACGATACCAAATGACGCCTTCTAGGAACTTTTCCAACTACTTTCAGGTCCTCACACATGCATCTGCATGTCTTGTTCTCAAAAACAACTGCGCAGTAATGGCGCGAAAATGAGGCTCAGCCTACAACTGGGAAGGCCCTTCCTGACTGAAAAAGGTGTCTGACGTTAAAAAACGTTCCCCAAGTTTATAAGTGTGAATTATCAGCATAAACATGTATAAAATGTCCAAATAAAGCAATCGATTTAGCCCATAAAAGTGTCTACCAGTTTTATAGCCCATATTAAGCCCTTTATACTGTTTGAGACTAAGAAAATGGCTTACCGGTCCCCATGAGGGGAAATGACAGCCTTCCAGCATTACACAGTCTTGTTAGAAATATGGCTAGTCATACCTTAAGCAGAAAAGTCTGCTAACTGTTTACCCCAACTGAAGTTACTTCATCTCAACAGTCCTATGTGGAAACAGCAATCGATTTTAGTTACTGTCTGCTAAAATCATCTTCCTCTCACAAACAGAAATCTTCATCTTTTTCTGTTTCAGAGTATATAGTACATACCAGCACTATTTTAAAATAACAAACTCTTGATAGTAGAATAAAAAAAAAAACTACAACTAAACACCACATACTCTTAACCATCTCCGTGGAGATGTTGCCTGTGCAACGGCAAAGAGAATGACTGGGGTGGGCGGAGCCTAGGAGGGACTATATGGCCAGCTTTGCTGGGACTCTTTGCCATTTCCTGTTGGGGAAGAGATATTCCCACAAGTAAGGATGACGCCGTGGACCGGACACACCAATGTTGGAGAAATATATGCTTTATAGAAGCTATTATCAACCACTATACAATTGTAGTTATTGAGCTCAGCAGTGCTAATAAATATGTATTGTGGTGTTATGATAGTATTATAGCAAAACTGCTTTAAAAGAAAAATGAATCTTATAGCTAATGTAGCTAGAAAAACAGGTGGTGGTTCGCTATATTCTTTAGTGGCTGTTGTAGAATCTCCAGATAAAGTAGGTGCATCATTGATAAGATTGCCTGGTGAGTAAAAGAATGATGATGAAAAAAGTCATCAAGATTGACTTTTTAACCCTTTATTTCACAGATACATGTGACAAATGATATAGAGCTAGGTTACACGTGGCGCACTAACTGTTGCATGCAAGCAATATCGGCTATAGCACACATATTACAAGTTAAAAGTAAATGCGATTATTAAAGCATAATCGGATTTTAAGCTTGTTGTGTTAGCGCTACTAATAACCTTGTGTAAAAAAAAGATTCCCCAAACACAGCATAAATACATTTAAAATTACAGTATCACTCATATATAATATAACTCCTGTCAGGATAGAGCAAATGCAAATTCCTATGTTCTTCGCGTGCGCTATAATTCTGCACATAGTGCAGAATTATATAACATTATATTAGCGCAAATTTTATAAAACATAATATTCCCTTTGAATTTTTTAAAACAATGGCTGTTTTTGAGACACAGCCCGGCCCGACCGCGCCATTATACACAGTGTAGCTCGCTCCTGCTGTCAGACAGAGCAGGAGCGAGCTGCACTTAGTGTTATGGCGCGGTCGGGCCGGGCTGTGACTATACAGCTGGCCCGATGCGCTGTGTGAAAAAAACAGACCCGCTCAGAAGAGCACAGAGAGCAGGTCTGAAAAACAGCCGTTGTTTTAAAAAATTCAAAGGGAATGTTATGTTTTATAAAGTTTGCGCTAATATAATGTTATATAATTCTGCACTATGTGCAGAATTATAGAACATTATTTATGAGGTTTACTGACACTTTAAGTATTTATTAGATATAAAATATATTTTTTTTTTAATTAATAATAATTAAAACTATTAAAATATGTAAACATTTATTATAATGATTTATTATAACCGAATTATATTATTAAATTAATAATTTGTTAAGGTGCGTTATTTGTTTTAAAAATATTTTAATATGTATAAAAAAATATTTTAAAAATGTATTCAGAGGATCACTATATATATATATATATATATATATATATATATATATATATATATATATATATATATATATACAAAAAAAGTATCAGCGCTAAACAAGTAACATGAAAATAAACTCACCAAATTCAGTGTTTCTAGTTACACACACACATATATATATATATATATATATATAAAAATAAATGTATATATCTCTATATATATTATATTATAAACACTTTCCTCCCCTATATGAAAACAAAAAGGAAAGTCACTTCTTATATAGTTGAGGAATAGATCAGTCTCTTGCAGCCTTTTTCCAGTATTGTACCGAGGGGTCCCCAAGGAGATCTCAGTGGAATCTAGGGTGAACAGAAGAAGGGAAGGGCGCACAGAGAAGCCAGATCTGGGTGTAGTATGTTATGGTACCAAGATTAACAATCACGCTAAAATCACACTCACTTGTTCAAACCTCAATCAGTATGAGGTAAGGTGCTGGCGTGGAGGCTATTTCAAGCCCTGTAAGACATCCTGCGATCCTTTTCACTGCTTGGTACTTCTTCACAGTTTTGTAGTGCTATTCCAAAAGCAAAACTTCTTTACATCTGTCTTGTCAGCCTGTTTTTAACTCCATGAGTATGTAGTATATTGTCTGTGTGGAGTCCCAGTTGTAATCCTTTACTGCTGTATTAAAGCTGGGCAATTGATGTTGTGAATATACAAGCCTCAGAAAGCAGTCCCACAATGGCAGGTTGGATATTCACTCCCCTTGGTGTGCAACAGACTGTGATGGTGAGCGGCTATAGGACTAGCTGGTAACGGATAAGCTCAATCCGCTATTGCTGCTGAAAGTTTGCTCCTCACTGCTGCTGTTTCTGTTCAGTATTGCTGCATTATACAGACTGGGATTTATTATCCTCTTCTACAATCTACAGGAACCTGAACCCTTTCACTGGGGAGCTGCTGAACTGATGAAAACCAAAAACAACAAAAAAACTTTCTTAGGCTTGTATATTCACAACCAGGACTCCACACGGACAATATACTACATACTCATGGAGTTAAAAACAGGCTGACAAGACAGGTGTAAAGAAGTTTTGCTTTTGGAATAGCACTACAATACTGTGAAAAAGTACCAAGCAGTGAAAAGGATTGCAGGATGTCTTACAGGGCTTGAAATAGCCTCCACGCCAGCACCTTACCTCATACTGATTGAGGTTTGAACAAGTGAGTGTGATTTTAGCGTGATTGTTGATCCTGGTACCATAACATACAACACCCAGATCTGGCTTCTCTGTGCGCCCTTCCCTTCTTCTGTTCACTATATATATAAGTATATATACATACATATATGTGTGTGTGTATATGTATGTATGGCTATGTATATGTATGCACATAATACACATATATATGTACACATATATGCATGCATACACACACACACACACACACATATATATATATATATATATATATATATATAAGTTTTGAGGCTTTCCCAGTCCATCAATAAATGCCAAAGAGAAAATATATAGGGGTATTATAGTATCGATGTAAATACAGTCCCGGCTCTGATAAAGCATGCATGATTGCTGCAGCTGAAAAAACCTGGTTCCATCACTTGCTCAAAGTATGTATAAATTAAATTAAAACATACTGAATGGATCGTACCAAACCAAACTTCAAATTGTACAGCATATGCATATACTTGCATCCGTAATTAGAGCACAGTGAGTTGAAAATGACCCACAGAGATTCTCCGTCCTCTGGCCCCACAACCAACAATCAGTGTCATAGCATTCTCACTGTTCCACCGCTGCTCCACCGTTCAGCTCAATCAAATCAGATGTTCATGCCGAAGGAACAAAACACTAGGGAACTATCTGTCTCCCACAGTTCTAAGAAAGAAAGAAACACAGTATAGCTCTTGGTTAACCCATAAGGGCTGTTTTAGATGTAGCAGCTCCAGGTGTGGAGCTTGTGAATACCTGATAGTCTCTGATAAGTTTCAATCTAATAAGTTACAGGTAAAACATATAACATCAACTTCTGCCTAAATTAGATCCAATATGTAGGTCTCACGACCAGGGATATTAGATCAAGGATAAGAGAACATCTGTCCACTATTCGTAAAAGGTACAACTTCCACCCCCTTGGTACAACACTTCACAACATGCCACAATAAGGAGCTAACAAGCTTTAAATGACAAGCTATCGATATGATATGTTGTCCCAGGAATAAAATATTATATAAAAAAGAAATGTTATGGATATTAAAACTTGAATCCAGAGTGCCTACAGGTCTAAATTCCAAATTTGATTTAATCAATTACTGGGAATAAGGTCCTTAGGCCCTGAAAACTTTTTTTAAAAAAAAAAACTACAGAGGCATGGGGTTACAATTTAGGGGTATTTGCACCTTGTTGTTCCTGTTGATTTAGTGAAAAATCTATTTGATGTGGAAATATTTTATTGCCACCTCTTGTAAAGAGTATAAGTGTATCCTTGTTACTACTTACACTTAGTATAACATTATTATGAAGTTTTATTAAAAATTACATTTCATTTTATTTATAATCATAATTACATTACATACCCATTCTGTGAAATTCATACTATTTTGTTGTATAGAACCACAGTGTTTAACCCTTTTTCCAGTCAGGTTCACAGTACCAAAGACACACATTACAGTTGGTATATGTATATAATTGTTTAGGAGCTGGATACTGATAACATGAACTCATTCTCATATATACATATATACTATATGCTAATTGGCGATTTAACACTTCATTGTTTTCACCCCTTATAATTAATATTAACAATGTATCAGTAACGATTAAATATTTATTGTTTGGATAACCTCTGGCGTGATGTCTTTTAATTTGTTTGTTGTTTTTAGCAAATTAAATTCACGAACTGCACATAAATTGTTCACCTGTGACTGGCTACCTTTAGCTATGACTACGGCACCCTACCGAAACGTGTAAGCTAGCTAGCCAGAGGTTACTGTTTCTGTGACTGTCCTCACCTTGTGGGTCTTTTTTAATGTTGGAATAAAAGTTACGTTTTACATATTTGGCTGCCATTCATCCCTTATTGAGTTGGATTTCCCAGTCCATCACCTTGTCATATACCACATACCCTTTAACTCTTATAACTTTTTTATTTTAATATTTATAAGAATGGTTTTTATTAGTGTATATATGAGTGTAATACTTTATGTAAATGTATTTATGTTGTGTTTTGTGCTGCTTTTTATTTTTAGTCTTACACTTTACTTTAGGTCTCGGGGTGTACTAATTTTTCAATTGTTATTTGGGCTTTTGCTTGCACGCAATCTATAACTTTTAACTTGTAATATGAGCGCTATTTATAATGCGTGCGGTATCCATTGTAAGTTTTGGTTGCGTGCGAGCGAAGTCGGATGCACTAACCCACCTCCCGTAAAAGCCATTTAACCATCAACTTGTAATATCAAGTTGCGCATTAATAACTAATAATAGTATGGTTAAATGATCATAAGCACTTGTAATCGTAATCTAGTCCTCAGTTGGTGACATGTATGCAAATTGCCCTTTCAATTTCATTTTGTATCCATATCCATATATATGCTTAAAAGCTATTTTCTCAAAATCCAAACACTTAAAGGGATAGGAAAGTCAAAATTAAAATTGCATGATTCCAATAGAGCAGGTAATTTTAAGACACTTTTAAACTCACTTCTATTTTCAAATGTGCTTCGTTCTCTTAGTTTCCCTTGTTGAAAAAGAATACGCACATATCCTACACCAGTGGGAGCTAGTTGCTAATTGGTGCCTGCACACATTTTGTCTCTTGTGATTGGCTAACTGGATGTGTTCAGTTAGCTGCCAGTAGTGCAATGTTGTTCTTTCAACAAATAATAAAAAGAGAATAAAGCAAATTTGATAATAGAAGTAAATTGGAAAGGTGTTTAAAATTGTACGTTCTATCTGAATCATAAAATATATTTTTTTGGGTTTACTATCCCTTTAATTAGACATGATAATCAAAAATGTTTTTGTTCCATCAAAAAAAAAAAAAAAAAGAGTATTTACAGTGCTGGATAAACCAACTATTTCTGTGGGAGTTGTCTTTGTAAGTCAGAGACAAATAGATGTCTAGGTATTAGTTGTCCTTCCTGTTCGGTTCACTTAAAGGGACAGTCAACACATGAATTGGTGTTTAAAAAGATAGATAGTCCCTTTATTACCCATTCTCCCGTTTTGCATAACAAACACTGTTATAATAATACACCTTTTACCTCTGTGATTACCTTGTATCTAAGCCTCTGCAGATTGCCCCCTTATTTCAGTTCATTTGACAGACTTGCATTTTAGCCAATCAGTGCTCACTCCTCTGTAAATTAACGTGCGTGAGCTCAATGTTATCTATGTGAAACATGTGAACTAGGGGTGCCCTCTAGGGGTGAAAAACTGTCAAAATGCTTTCAGATTAGAGCCGGTCTTCAAGGTCTAAGAAATTAGCATTTGAACCTCCTAGAAAACCAAGAGAACAAAGCAAAATTGGTGATAAAAGTACATTGGAAAGTTGTTTAAAATGAAATGCTCTATTTGAATCATGAAAAAAAAATTTTGGACTTGACTGTCCCACATACTACCCAAATGTTGAAGCACTTGAAAGTGATGTCGCTGATCTTTAAAAAACAGAATTTATGTTTACCTGATAAATTTCTTTCTCCTACGGTGTGTCGGTCCACGGCTTCATCCTTACTTGTGGGATATTCTCATTCCCTACAGGAAATGGCAAAGAGAGCACACAGCAAAGCTGTCCATATAGCCCCCCCTCTGGCTCCGCCCCCCAGTCATTCGACCGACGGTTAGGAGAAAAAGGAGAAACCATAAGGTGCCGTGGCGACTGTAGTGTACAAAAAACAAAAATTTTAAACCTGACTAAAAGCCAGGGCGGGCCGTGGACCGGACACACCGTAGGAGAAAGAAATTTATCAGGTAAACATAAATTCTGTTTTCTCCTACATTGGTGTGTCCGGTCCACGGCTTCATCCTTAATTGTGGGAACCAATACCAAAGCTATAGGACACGGATGAAGGGAGGGAACAAGTCAGGTAACCTAAACGGAAGGCACCACTGCTTGCAAAACCTTTCTCCCAAAAATAGCCTCCGAAGAAGCATAAGTATCGAATTTGTAAAATTTGGCAAATGTATGCAGAGAAGACCAAGTCGCTGCCTTACAGATCTGTTCAACAGAAGCCTCATTCTTGAAGGCCCATGTGGAAGCCACAGCTCTAGTAGAGTGAGCTGTAATTCGTTCAGGAGGCTGCTGTCCGGCAGTCTCATAAGCTAATCGGATGATGCTTTTTAGCCAAAAGGAAAGAGAGGTAGCAGTAGCTTTCTGACCTCTCCTCTTACCAGAATAAACGACAAACAAGGATGATGTCTGTCTGAAATCCTTTGTTGCTTCTAAATAGAATTTTAAAGCACGAACCACATCTAGGTTATGCAACAAACGTTCCTTCTTAGAAACTGGATTCGGACACAGAGAAGGAACAACTATTTCCTGGTTAATATTCCTGTTGGAAACCACTTTTGGAAGAAAACCAGGCTTGGTACGTAAAACTACCTTATCTGTATGAAATACCAGATAGGGTGAATTGCACTGCAAAGCAGACAATTCAGAAACTCTTCTAGCAGAAGAAATAGCAACCAAAAACAGAACTTTCCAAGATAATAACTTAATATCTATGGAATGTAAAGGTTCAAACGGAACCCCTTGAAGAACTGAAAGAACTAAATTTAGACTCCATGGAGGAGTCATAGGTCTGTAGACAGGCTTGATTCTGACTAACGCCTGTACAAACACTTGTACATCTGGCACGGCTGCCAGACGTTTGTGCATCAAGAGAGACAGAGCAGATATCTGTCCTTTTAAAGAAATAGCTGACAGACCTTTCTCCAAACCCTCTTGGAGAAAGGAAAGGATCCTTGGAATCTTAATTTTACTCCATGAGTAACCGTTGGAATCGCACCAACAGATATACTTTTTCCATATCTTATGGTAAATTTTCCTGGTCACAGGTTTTCTGGCCTGAACCAAAGTATCTATAACAGATTCCGAAAACCCACGCTTAGATAGAATCAAGCGTTCAATTTCCAAGCAGTCAGTTGCAGAGAAACTAGATTTGGATGTTCGAATGGACCTTGTACTAGAAGGTCCTGTCTCAACGGTAGCTTCCATGGTGGAGCCGATGACATATTCACCAGGTCTGCATACCAAGTCCTGCGTGGCCACGCAGGAGCTATTAGAATCACCGAAGCCTTCTCCTGTTTGATCCTGGCTACTAGCCTGGGAAGGAGAGGAAACGGTGGAAACACATAAGCTAGATTGAACGACAAAGGCGCCACCAATGCATCTACTAGTGTCGCCTTGGGATCCCTGGATCTGGACCCGTAGCGTGGAACCTTGGAGTTCTGACGAGACGCCATCAGATCCAGATCTGGAATGCCCCAAAGTTGAGTTAACTGGGCAAAGACCTCCGGGTGAAGCTCCCAATCCCCCAGATGGAAAGTCTGACGACTCAAATAATCCGCCTCCCAGTTGTCTACTCCTGGGATGTGAATTGCAGATAGATGGCAGGAGTGATCCTCTGCCCATTTGATGATCTTGGATACCTCCCTCATCGCCAGGGAACTCTTTGTCCCCCCTGATGATTGATGTACGCTACAGTCGTCATGTTGTCCGACTGAAATCTTATGAATTTGGCCTTCGCTAGTTGAGGCCAAGCCAGGAGCGCATTGAATATCGCTCTCAGTTCCAAAATGTTTATCGGGAGGAGAGACTCTTCCCGGGACCATAGACCCTGAGCTTTCAGGGAGTCCCAGACCGCGCCCCAGCCTAAGAGACTGGCGTCGGTCGTGACAATGATCCACTCTGGCCTGCGGAAACTCATTCCCTGAGACAGGTGATCCTGAGACAACCACCAGAGGAGTGATTCTCTGGTCTTCTGGTCCATTTGAATCTGGGGAGACAAGTCTGCATAATCCCCATTCCACTGTTTGAGCATGCACAGTTGCAATGGTCTTAAATGAATTCAAGCAAAAGGAACCACGTCCATTGCCGCAACCATTAGTCCTATTACCTCCATGCACTGAGCTATGGAGGGCTGAGGAATAGATTGAAGAACTTGACAAGCGTTCAGAAGCTTTAACTTCCTGACCTCTGTCAGAAAAATCTTCATTTCTACAGAGTCTATTATTGTTCCCAGAAAGGGAACCCTTGTGGACGGGGACAGAGAACTTTTTTCTATGTTCACCTTCCACCCGTGAGACCTTAGAAAGGCTAAAACAATGTCTGTATGAGCCCTTGCTTTGGGAAGGGACGACGCTTGTATTAGAATGTCGTCTAGGTAAGGTGCTACTGCAATGCCCCTCGGCCTTAGCACCGCTAGAAGGGACCCTAGCACCTTTGTGAAAATTCTGGGAGCAGTGGCTAAACCGAACGGAAGAGCCATGAACTGGAAATGTTTGTCCAGAAAGGCGAACCTTAGGAACTGATGGTGATCTTTGTGGATAGGAATATGCAGGTACGCATCCTTTAAGTCCACGGTAGTCATGTATTGACCCTCCTGGATCGTTGGTAAAATTGTCCGAATGGTTTCCATTTTGAATGATGGAACTCTGAGGAATTTGTTTAGAATTTTTAAGCCCAGAATTGGCCTGAAAGTTCCTTCTCTTTTGGGAACTACAAACAGGTTTGAGTAAAAACCCAGTCCTTGTTCCGCTGTTGGAACTGGGTGTATCACTCTCATCTGTAATAGGTCTTCTACGCAACGTAAGAATGCCTGTCTCTTTATCTGGTCTAAAGATAAGCGAGACATGTGGAACCTTCCCCTTGGAGGAAGTTCCTTGAACTCTAGAAGATACCCTTGAGAAACAATTTCTAGTGCCCAGGGGTCCGGAACATCTCTTGCCCAAGCCTGAGCAAAGAGAGAAAGTCTGTCCCCTACTAGATCCGGTCCCGGATCGGGGGCTACCCCTTCATGCTGTCTTTGTAGCAGCAGCAGGCTTTTTGGCCTGTTTTCCCTTGTTCCAGCCTTGCAACGGTTTCCATGCTGGTTTAGGCTGGGAAGTGTTACCCTCTTGTCTAGAGGCTGCAGAGTTAGAAGCCGGTCCGTTCCTGAAATTGCGAAAGGAACGAAAATTAGACTTATTTTTTGCTTTGAAAGGCCTATCCTGTGGAAGGGCATGGCCCTTTCCCCCAGTGATGTCTGAAATAATCTCCTTCAATTCTGGCCCGAAAAGGGTCTTACCTTTGAAAGGAATATTAAGCAATTTTGTTTTGGACGACACATCCGCTGACCAAGATTTAAGCCAAAGCGCCCTGCGCGCCACTATTGCAAAACCTGAATTTTTCGCCGCTAATTTAGCCAATTGAAAAGCGGCATCCAAAATAAAGGAATTAGGCAACTTTAGTGCGTGAATGCTGTCCATGACCTCATCATATGGAGTCTCCTTATGGAGCGAATTTTCTAGTTCATCGAACCAAAAAGACGCCGCCGTGGTGACAGGAATAATGCACGAAATTGGTTGAAGAAGGAAACCTTGCTGAACAAAAATTTTCTTAAGCAATCCTTCCAATTTTTTATCCATAGGATCTTTGAAAGCGCAACTATCCTCTATAGGAATAGTTGTGCGCTTAGCTAACGTTGAAACTGCCCCCTCTACCTTAGGGACCGTCTGCCATGCATCCCTTCTGGGGTCGACAATGGGGAACATTTTCTTAAATATGGGAGGGGGAACAAAAGGTGCACCTGGCTTCTCCCACTCCTTAGTCACGATGTCCGCCACCCTCTGGGGTATCGGAAACGCATCAGCGTGCACTGGAACCTCTAAGAATTTGTCCATTTTGCATAACTTCTCTGGAATAAACAAAGTATCACAATCATCAAGTGTAGCTAGCACCTCCTTAAGCAGAGCGCGGAGATGTTCTAGCTTAAATTTAAATGCCACGATATCAGGTTCTGCCTGCTGAGAAATTTTTCCTGAGTCAGAAATTTCTCCCTCGGACAGACCCTCCCTCACTGCCAACTCAGATTGATGTGAGGGCATAACAGATAAATTATCCTCTGCGCCTTCTTGCTCATCCTCTGTATGTAAAACTGAGCAATCACGCTTTCTAGGAAATGCTGGCAGTTTGGATAAAAGAGCTGCTAGAGAATTATCCATTACTGCTGTTAATTGCTGCATAGTAACAAGCATTGGTGCGCTAGATGTACTAGGTAGCGCCTGCGCGGGCAAAGCTGGTATTGACACAGAAGGAGAGGATGATGAACTATCCCCACTACCTTCATTTAAAGAATCATCTTGGGCAACATTTGTGACAGAACTGTCCTTAATCTCTTTGGACGCCATGGCACAATTCGCACATACATTTAATGGGGGAACCACCTTGACCTCCATACACACAGAACATAGGCTATCTGAAGGTACAGACATGCTAAACAGGCTTAGGCAGACTTTTAATGCAATAAAAACAATTTTAAACAAAACCGTTACTGTCTCTTTAAATAATAAAAAGAGCACACTTTATTTCTGAATGATAGAAAAACATCAAAGAACTATCCGATCTTTATGAAAATTATACCCCAGTGTCTTAATGCTTTGAAAGTATTGCACACCAATTTTCAAGTTAATTAACCCCTAAATGTCCAAACCGGAGCTAAAAATAACAATTAACCGGTTTGAACACACTACAGTCCCTGCCACAGTCTTTGCTGCGGCGTTTACCTTCCTTAGGGGTTATTCACAACAGTAATAAGCCTCTCTGAAGTCCCTTTCTAAGCCTCTGGACCTTCCACGTGAAGCTGCATGAACTGCCTGGTGAAAAGTAACTGCGCAACTGAGGCGCGAAAATGAGGCCTCCTCCCTCTGCATTCCAGAGTGAAGGGGCCTTTCTGACAAGATTTAGGCGTCTAAACGGCTGCCAGGCGCAATAAAGTTCCCCAAAAGTGTTTCAAAGTTTGCAAAACACTCCAAATGTCACATAAATATGATAAAAACCAAACGACTTAGCCCACAATAGTGTCAACCAGCATAGAGCCCAAGTTATATGCCTTAATTCTGTTAGAGTCTAAGAAAATGGCTTACCTATCCCAGAAGGGAAAACTGACAGTCTTCTAGCATTACTAGGTCTTGTTAGAAAAGTGACTGATCATACCTGAAGCAGATAAGCCTGCAAACTGTTCCCCCCAACTGAAGTTCTCTGGTTTCAACAGTCCTGCGTGGGAACAGCAATGGATTTTAGTTACTGGTGCTAAAATCCTACTCCTCTTTTAACAGAAATCTTCATCACTTTCTGTTGTAGAGTAAATAGTACAAACCGGCACTATTTTAAAATAACAAACTCTTGATAGAAGAAATAAAACTACAACTAACACCACATACTCTTCACCATCCCCGTGGAGTTGCTACTTGTACAGAGCGGCAAAGAGAATGACTAGGGGGCGGAGCCAGAGGGGGGGCTATATGGACAGCTTTGCTGTGTGCTCTCTTTGCCATTTCCTGTAGGGAATGAGAATATCCCACAAGTAAGGATGAAGCCGTGGACCGGACACACCAATGTAGGAGAAAGCTGAGTAGAAAATGTCACATGAACATCTCTATGTAAAAAAGAAGATATTTTACCTCAAAATTTCCTCATTTTGCACATTCCATTGTAAATCAGGATGCTAGTCCCAGGACTTGTAAGGGATCGCGTATCTGGCATAGTCATGTTTTTTCTCTCCTCATTTTAGGGAAGCTTTCTATGAAATCGCTTGAGATTTTAACGAAATCTCACCCAATCACAATAAAACAAAGCATCAACACTGAAGAAGATGTTTTTTCTAACATGCAGCTGACAGAAGCGGATGGATACCTGTTCACAGAGCAATTACTATTGTAAGCTGGGGACATTTTGAGGTAAACCATCTTCCTTTGTACATAAAGATGTTCAGGAGGGGGACTTCCGGTGGGCGGCTCAACAAGATGGATGCAAGCTTTAACAGCTCTGAGGAATAACACTTATAACTCTGATATTGCTGCCATCTATTCACGCCATCTGTGTCTCCCTTGACAGGCAAGCTGTCCGGGAATATCTGGCAGACAGAAGGAACAACAACCCTTCTACCCCGGATTGTCATTTTAAGGAATAAAGCCGTCGGGCTTCGTGGCGGGAACACTACCGCCACATTGTATATACATATACCCAAATTCCTGTTCGCTAACAACGTTCCTGTTTATTAATGATGTCTAACTCAGTCACCAAAGAAGGCTCTGCTGCAACTCTCATCTTAGCGGGATTAAAAACAGTGTTTTTGCCTAAACTGGAAAGACTCCTGCAATCCTGCGCTGACTTATGCGCAATGCTGTCAAAAGGGGTACAGCCTGGGCATCAGGAGAGGCCAGCCATTGAGCCTGTTGTGCATACGGTCACTTCATTGTCCCTTACTGACAGCTACAAGACTCCACATCTAATGATCAGCGGAATGAACCACCCGACCCGCCTGCCTACCGCCCTAGCTTTAACCTACAATACCGCCTACTCAGCTGTCATTTCAGCTGAGTCCCCTGCTGCTCTGTGTGCTGCTACCGCTGTGTCGGAGGACCGACATGATGGCTATAGCTATGGATCAAGGGCCAGGCTCGCTGCAACTCTGGCGGTGGGTCTCGGTGGGACTCCTAAGCATCCGGGACTTCTGCGAAATACGCTTCAGTGGCGAAGGCAGCGATCCTTTGCTCTACACCTAACCCCAGCACCTGGTAGAATTCTGCCAATGCCCCAATTCTGGAAGCCGGAGCCCAGCCGGCCTGAGTTTCTCAAACGACAAGCGGCATCCAATGATAGCAGCAACCGCAGTAGGTCCCGGCTGTGGCGCAACCCAACACAACACCGCAGTGGTCATCCATCGCACAGGAACTGCCGGGTTGGGGTCGGTTAGCTTATTACCTCAGCCCCATTCATCTGTAGCGGAGCCACGGTTTGTCCGTCATCCTGGATGATTACAGAGGAGGGAGGTGGATTTGGACCTATGTACGGCAAGCGGATCATGCCCTCCATGGTTCTTTGCCTGTTACTGTGTTTTTCTCTTGAGGGTTCTCAATGTTCGACTCAGTTTTGTTTTTGCCCTACTTTATGGTTTCCTAGGGATGAACTGTGGCTCACCCCGGCTGTTAAATACTTCGGTTAAAAACCGGCCCACAACACAGCTTTCGATTCATAAGTGACAGGTACTAGCAGACCTATCTCCAGCAGACCTGCAGCCTACATTACACATTCTATGACCGTACAGGACTCTATGGTACCAGTTATGAAATGCTTTAGTTGTAGCATCTATGAAAACATAAATACATGTGGTGTTATCTGTCCTGCACATTGCTGTTAAAGGTCATACTGTTTTTGTTTTATGGACACAAATATATTTTATGTCTCTTCTGCCTTACATAATGTGCTCCTGTTGGTTACACATGCAGATGCCGCACAAAGTTTTGTTTCCCCCTGCTTGCTGGCTGTGATGGGTCAGGCATTTTTATCTAGGGATTCTTACCTCCTCCTCACCCAACACAGCTATCAGCATTAGATGTCGATGTAGTAGATATCAGTGTTTAATTGTGTATCAGATTCGGCATGTGTGTACTCTTTATTGTAGAATGATCGTTATGTTGGAAGTCTGCCCACATCACTTTACTCTCTTAGACCCCAGCTACAAAGAACAGCTATATATGGGAAACGTGTTGCATGATGAATGATGAATAATGTATGCACAGTAATTTTCTGTACTTCTCCTATTGAGCCACCATGATGTATTGTACTTTTGAGACATTCCTGTTGAATAGGCATTCAGTTAGGACTTTTGTAAATTTTTAGTATATACTTCCTGCATCAATTCAGACGACAGCCTAAAGGCAGGAGCTTTAAAGACCCCCCCCTGCATCAGTACCTTTTTCTCCTGAACTGTTAGTGCTTCTTTTAGAATATGGGTAGTATATAGTATCTTGGTATGCCTTGCTATATACCACCTATGATAATAGGTTACAGTTATTTACTACTACTTTTACCCCTCCAAGGCCTTGTTATTAATATGCTACCACACTTTGCAAGCTGGCTCATTGTGCCGGGTTAAGAAATCTCTTGCATATATTCCCGGACATCTAACTGAAGATACATCAACATACATTGGGTGAAACCTGTATACATAACTCCTTTAATTGTCCCACTATACCCTTACTGGTTTTATGCGATAAAGGTCCATATTATGCTAACTATATAGACATTGCTTATTTGTACCAGACCATTCCTGGAAGGACCTTTTGATACGACACCAGGGTACATTGATAATATGAAATAATCCAATATTGGCAATCCCTGCCGAGTTTATCCTCAGCCTATGCTTATTATATTGATTCTGTCATCAACTCACCTGGCTGGGCTCGGGTCTAACTCAGTCCTACCTGTTACTGTTGTTATATGGTATGGGTAGTTTTTGTTGTTGTTGTATAGGTTTATTTTTTGTTTTGTTTTGTTTTAAATTAGTTAAAAATGAGAAAGTCAGTCAAAAACTGTGAGAGGTGGTATTTAACCTACAGATTTGATAAAGATCTGGTAATGTTTCACGACATATACAGTAGAATTTACTCAGACTACCTCTCAATCCTAGCCAGAATGAGAGCTACAAAGCTACCTATCTCTTATGTTAGACTCAGTTTCCCAAGATTTTTGTAACACGTCAATACAATGCTATCATTTTGAAATTATACCTTGTAATTTTCTCTCTTGACTGTATTGGAAATATCTGATTGTTGTACAAGAGCTCTCATTATATTTGTACTACTTTTTCTCAATAAAAAGAAGTTAAAAAAAAAAAAAAAAAAAAAAGATGTTCAGGAGATATTTTCTTGTCAGCTTTGAAAACACTGCTCTGCAATATGTATTCTAAATTAGTTCATTTCTCACAAAAAACAAAATCGGTCTATTTATATATGTCTCTATATATGGGATGTATTCTAATACTTTAGAAAAGCTTAGCTTATTATTTTTTTTCTACAAAACTCATCAGAAAAGTCTATAGATTTTATTTGTAAATAAATAATGTAATAATCATTTGTAAAGAATTAGGATATGTGTCTGTCTATCTATCTATCTATCTATCTATCTATCTATCTATCTATCTATCTAGTGTTGCCCCCAGAACCTAATTAATTGGCACACCACCCAGCTGATTTTACTGACTACCAAGATAAAATTAAATTGTTTTTCGATGTTTCTTGCACAAATTGTCATTAAAGGGATAGTAAAGTACAAATGAAACGTGCATTATTCAGATAGGGCATGTAATTTTAAAGAACTTTCTAATTTACTTTAATCCTTAAATTTGCTTTATTCTTTTGGTATTCTTAGTCGAAAGCTAAACCTCGGTAGGCTCATATGCTAATTTCTAAGCCCTTGTAGGTCGCTTCTTATCTGAATGCATTTTACAGGTTTTTCACAGCTAGAGGGCATTAGTTCATGTGTTTCATATAAACAACATTGTGCTCATGCCCATGGAGTTATTTAAGAGTCAGCACTAATTGCCTGAAATGCAAGTCTGTCAAAAGATCTGAGATAATGAGGCAGTCAGCAGAAACTTAGATACAAGGTAATTACAGAGGTAAAAAGTATATTTCTATAACAGTGTTGGTGATGCAAAACTGGGGAATGGTAAATAAAGGGATTATCTATCTTTTTAAACAATAACATTTTGGTGTTTACTATCCCTTTAAAGCAGTGTATGTTAAATTGTACAATTAATTTGTGCTTTGATTAGCTTAACTATAAATAACAGAAAATATTATAATATTCCAAAGTATTACATTGTCCCTACCTGGCTATTTCAGAATGTCACCAGGTTGGCAACATTTTCTGAGAACACTGCTATTGATTTATCTGGTGACTAGTCTATCTAACTAAGTCTATGAGGCCTATTTATCAAGCCGTCAACCGCAAATACGCTGGAATTCCGCAGCGTAATTGTGACGAGCCTGATTCGCCTAATTTATCAAAGCCTACAGACCGGCAAAAGTTGAAATTTGTGACGTAACATACGATCCGCCGGTCTCAATCCGACACAGATCGATGCTGACGTCATTACAGATGTTCCGAATACAAATTCGGCACTATCTGACAACTTTTGCCATTTATCAAACTTCTAACCGGTACGCTCGCCACTATTCCGGCCCAGCGTACCTGGTTTTCAATCTGCTAACCCTGGAGGCCGCGGATGCCATAGGAATCAATGGGAGTCTGAAAGCAGCGAAAGCTTATGTTAGATGCTGCCAGATATCCCATTGATTTCTATGCTAGAAAACAAATTACGTTTATACCTAACACCCTAACATAAGCTCCGAGTCTGAACACCCCTAATCTGCTGCCCCGACATCGCCGCCACCTAAATAATGTTATTAACCCCTATCCCGCTGCTCCCCGACCCCGCCGCAACCTAAAATGTTTCATTAACCCCTATTCCGCCTCTCCTGGAGCCCACCGCAACTAAACGTATTAACCCCTATCCCGCCACTCCCGGACCCCGCCACAACTAAATAAATGAATTAACACCTATTCCGCCGCTCCCCAACACCGCCGCAACTAAATAAATGAATTAACCCCTATTCCGCTGCTCCCGGAGCCCACCAAAACGAAATAAACGTATTAACCCCTATCCCGCCACTCCCGGACCCCGCCATAACTAAATAAATGAATTAACCCCTATTCCGATGCTCCCCGACACCGCCGCAACTAAAAAAATGAATTAACCCCCATTCCGCCTCTCCCGGACCCCGCCGCCACCTACATAATGTTATTAACCCCTATCCTGCCGCTCCCGGACCCCGCCGCTCCCGGACCCCGCCGCAACTAAATAAATGTAGTAACCCCTAAACCCCTGGCCTCCCACATCACTACCGCTTACTAAACCTATTAACCCCTAAAACACCAGCCCTCCACATCGCCATAAACTAAATTAAGCTATTAACCCACAAACCTAACAACCCGCTAACTTTACATAAAATATTAACTCATCCCTATCTTATAATAAATTTAAACTTACCTTTAGAATTAAAATAAACTATATTAAACTACTAATTAACCTACCCTAACTATTATACTAAAATTACATTAAACTATATTAAACTATTAATTAACCTACCCTAACTGTTATACTAAAATTACATTAAACTATATTAAACTATTAATTAACCTACCCTAACTATTATACTAAAATTACATTAAACTAACAATTAAATTAACTATATAACATATTTAAAAACCCTAACCCTACTCAAGTTATTTAAATCTCCTATAAAAAATTACTAAGTTACAAAGAAATAACAACCAAAAGGGCATTTATATGGGCATTGCCCTTAAAAGGGCATTTAGCTCTTTTTCCACCCAAAGTCCCTAACCTAAAAATAAAACCCACCCAATAAAGCCTTAAAAAAAACCTAACACTAACCCCCGAAGATCCACTTACAGTTTTTGAAGAGCTGACATCCATCCTCAACGAAGCGGCAGAAGTCCTCAGCGAAGCCGGCAGAGGTCTTCCTCCAAGCGGGCCGAAGTCTTCATCCAAGCCGGCAGAAGTCTTCATCCAGACGGCATCTTCTATCTTCATCCATCCGTGCGGAACGGCTCCATCTTCAAGACATCCGGCGCGGAGCATCCTCTTCTTACGATCGCTGCTGAAGAATGAAGTTTACTTTAAATAACGTCATCCAAGATGGCGTCTCTTAGATTCGGATTGGCTGATAGAATTCTATCAGCCAATAGGAATTAAGGTGGAAAAAATCCTATTGGTTGTTGCAATCAGCCAATAGGATTGAGCTTTCATCCTATTGGCTGATCCAATCAGCCAATAGGATTGAGCTCGCATTCTATTGGCTAGGCCGCGATGTTGGGCGATGTTAGGCGAGCGTATTGGTGCCGGCGAATGCAGCACAGTTGACGGCTTGATAAATAGGCCTCTATATGTATCTATACCTGTCTACTTAATTATGATCACGTGGCAGTAAACGTGTGATATTTTTCATATACATGTATGTTTTTTACCCTTTAGATAGTTAACACTTCCTTTTTAATTGTATTTCCTTTAAACTGTTTATTTACTAAATGGTGTTTTTAAATAAGATTTTTAACATTTAAGGGACAGTAAACACCAAAAATGTTATTGTTTAAAAAGATAGATAATCCCTTTATTACCTATTCCCTAAATTTTGCATATCCAACACAGTTATATTAATATACTTTTTACCTCTGTGATTACCTTGTATCTAAGCTTCTGCAGACTGCATTTCAGGCAATTAGTGCTTACTCTTAAATAACTCCACGGGCGTCAGCACAATGTTATCTATATGGCACACGTGAACTAACACCCTCTAGCTGTAAAAATGTCTAATGCATTCAGATAAGAGGCGGCCTTCAAGGGCTTAGAAATTAGCATGAATCTACCTAGGTTTAGCTTTCAACTAAGAATACTAAGAGAACAAAGCAAATTTAATTATTATTATTATCGGTTATTTGTAGAGCGCCAACAGATTCCGCAGCACTATAAACATAGGCGGTATACAAGGTAGCAATTATAGGGATCAAATGGGTAGAGGGCCCTGCCTAGAGTCGCACTGTTATAGTCAGCACTTGTGAAAGCAAGCAGTTGGGCTCTTAGGCTTACATTCTAAGGGGGTTCTCGGCGGAAAGGAACTGTTATTAGGAGAGGTTAGTGTAGGCTGTATGCATCCCTGAACAGAAGAGTCTTTAGGGAGAGCTTGAAGCTTTCAAAACTAGGGGAGAGTCTTGTGGAGCGAGGCAGAGAGTTCCACCAGAAGGGTGCCAGTCTGGAGAAGTCCTGTAAACGGGAAAGTGAGGAGGTAACAAGAGAGGAGGAGAGTAGGAGGTTGTGAGTAGAGCGAAGGGGACTGGAGGGACAGTGTCTGGAAACAAGGTCTGAGATATAGGGAGGGAGCAGTGCAGTTGAGGGCTTTGTATGTGAGAAATTTTTGTTTAATCATGGAAGCAAGAGGAAGCCAGTGAAGGGATTGGCAGAGAGGTGCAGCAGATGAAGAGCGACGTGTAAGGAAGTTGAGCCTGGCAGATACATTCATTATGGATGGTAAAGGAGGTAGAAGGCAGCTAGGGAGACCAGAGAGAACGGAGTTGCGGTAGTCAAGGCGGGAAAGGATGAGAGAGTGGATTAAAATCTTAGTTTTGTCTTGTGTAAGGAAATGTCTAATTTAAGAAAAGTTTATAAGGTGGAAGTGGCAGGATTTAGCCAAGGACTGAATGTGAGAAGTGAAGGAAAGATCAAACATAATTTATGCTTACCTGATAAATTCCTTTCTTCTGTAGTGTGATCAGTCCACGGGTCATCATTACTTCTGGGATATTACTCCTCCCCAACAGGAAGTGCAAGAGGATTCACCCAGCAGAGCTGCATATAGCTCCTCCCCTCTACGTCACTCCCAGTCATTCGACCAAGGACCAACGAGAAAGGAAAAGCCAAGGGTGAAGTGGTGACTGGAGTATAAATTAAAAAATATTTACCTGCCTTAAAAACAGGGCGGGCCGTGGACTGATCACACTACAGAAGAAAGGAATTTATCAGGTAAGCATAAATTATGTTTTCTTCTGTTAAGTGTGATCAGTCCACGGGTCATCATTACTTCTGGGATACCAATACCAAAGCAAAAGTACACGGATGACGGGAGGGATAGGCAGGCTCTTTATACAGAAGGAACCACTGCCTGAAGAACCTTTCTCCCAAAAATAGCCTCCGATGAAGCAAAAGTGTCAAATTTGTAAAATTTGGAAAAAGTATGAAGCGAAGACCAAGTTGCAGCCTTGCAAATCTGTTCAACAGAGGCCTCATTCTTGAAGGCCCAAGTGGAAGCCACAGCTCTAGTAGAATGAGCTGTAATTCTTTCAGGAGGCTGCTGTCCAGCAGTCTCATAAGCTAAACGAATTATGCTACGAAGCCAAAAAGAAAGAGAGGTAGCAGAAGCTTTTTGACCTCTCCTCTGCCCAGAGTAAATGACAAACAGAGAAGACGTTTGTCGAATTCCTTAGTTGCCTGTAAGTAAAATTTTAGAGCACGGACTACATCCAGGTTGTGCAGTAGACGTTCCTTCTTTGAAGAAGGATTTGGGCATAAAGAAGGAACAACAATCTCTTGATTGATATTCCTGTTAGTAACTACCTTAGGTAAGAACCCAGGTTTAGTACGCAGGACTACCTTATCCGAATGAAAAATCAAATAAGGAGAATCACAATGTAAGGCTGATAATTCAGAGACTCTTCGAGCCGAGGAAATAGCCATTAAAAATAGAACTTTCCAAGATAACAACTTTATATCAATGGAATGAAGGGGTTCAAACGGAACGCCCTGTAAAACATTAAGAACAAGGTTTAAACTCCATGGTGGAGCAACAGTTTTAAACACAGGCTTAATCCTGGCCAAAGCCTGACAAAAAGCCTGGACGTCAGGAACTTCTGACAGACGTTTGTGTAACAGAATGGACAGAGCTGAGATCTGTCCCTTTAATGAACTAGCAGATAAACCCTTTTCTAAACCTTCTTGTAGAAAAGACAATATCCTAGGAATCCTAACCTTACTCCAAGAGTAACCTTTGGATTCACACCAATATAGGTATTTACGCCATATCTTATGGTAAATCTTTCTGGTAACAGGTTTCCTAGCCTGTATTAAGGTATCAATAACTGACTCAGAAAACCCACGTCTTGATAAAATCAAGCGTTCAATTTCCAAGCAGTCAGCTTCAGAGAAGTTAGATTTTGATGTTTGAAGGGACCCTGTATCAGAAGGTCCTGTTTCAGAGGTAGAGACCAAGGTGGACAGGATGACATGTCCACCAGGTCTGCATACCAAGTCCTGCGTGGCCACGCAGGTGCTATTAGAATCACTGATGCTCTCTCTTGTTTGATTCTGGCAATCAATCGAGGAAGCAACGGGAAGGGTGGAAACACGTAAGCCATCCTGAAGTCCCAAGGTGCTGTCAGAGCATCTATCAGGACTGCTCCTGGATCCCTGGATCTGGACCCGTAACGAGGAAGCTTGGCGTTCTGTCGAGACGCCATGAGATCTATCTCTGGTTTGCCCCAACGTCGAAGTATTTGGGCAAAGACCTCCGGATGAAGTTCCCACTCCCCCGGATGAAAAGTCTGACGACTTAAGAAATCCGCCTCCCAGTTCTCCACTCCCGGGATGTGGATTGCTGACAGGTGGCAAGAGTGAGACTCTGCCCAGCGAATTATCTTTGATACTTCCATCATAGCTAGGGAGCTTCTTGTCCCTCCCTGATGGTTGATGTAAGCTACAGTCGTGATGTTGTCCGACTGAAACCTGATGAACCCCCGAGTTGTCAACTGGGGCCAAGCCAGGAGGGCATTGAGAACTGCTCTCAATTCCAGAATGTTTATTGGCAGGAGACTCTCCTCCTGACTCCATTGTCCCTGAGCCTTCAGAGAATTCCAGACGGCACCCCAACCTAGAAGGCTGGCGTCTGTTGTTACAATTGTCCAGTCTGGTCTGCTGAATGGCATCCCCCTGGACAGATGTGGCCGAGAAAGCCACCATAGAAGAGAATTTCTGGTCTCTTGATCCAGATTCAGAGAAGGGGATAAGTGTGAGTAATCCCCATTCCACTGACTTAGCATGCACAGTTGCAGTGGTCTGAGGTGTAAGCGTGCAAAGGGTACTATGTCCATTGCCGCTACCATTAAGCCGATTACCTCCATGCATTGAGCCACTGACGGGTGTTGAATGGAATGAAGGGTGCGGCAAGCACTTTGAAGTCTTGTTAGCCTGTCCTCTGTCAGGTAAATCTTCATTTCTACAGAATCTATAAGAGTCCCCAGGAAGGGAACTCTTGTGAGTGGAACGAGTGAACTTTTCTTTTCGTTCACCTTCCATCCATGTGACCTTAGAAATGCCAGCACTAACTCTGTATGAGACTTGGCAGTTTGAAAGCTTGAAGCTTTTATCAGAATGTCGTCTAGGTATGGAGCTACCGAGATTCCCCGCGGTCTTAGTACCGCCAGAAGAGCACCCAGAACCTTTGTGAAGATTCTTGGAGCTGTAGCCAATCCGAATGGAAGAGCCACAAACTGGTAATGCCTGTCTAGGAAGGCAAACCTTAGGTACCGATAATGATCTTTGTGAATCGGTATGTGAAGGTAAGCATCTTTTAAATCTACAGTGGTCATGTACTGACCCTCTTGGATCATAGGTAAAATTGTCCGAATAGTCTCCATCTTGAACGATGGAACTCTTAGGAATTTGTTTAGGATCTTTAAGTCCAGGATTGGTCTGAAAGTTCCCTCTTTTTTGGGAACCACAAACAGATTTGAGTAAAACCCCTGTCCCTGTTCCGATCGTGGAACTGGATGGATTACTCCCATTAACAAGAGCTCTTGTACGCAGCGTAGAAACGCCTCTTTCTTTGTCTGGATTGTTGACAATCTTGACAGATGAAATCTCTCTCTTGGAGGAGAGTATTTGAAGTCCAGAAGGTATCCCTGAGATATTATCTCTAGCGCCCAGGGATCCTGAACATCTCTTGCCCAAGCCTGGGCGAAGAGAGAAAGTCTGCCCCCCACTAGATCCGATCCCGGATCGGGGGCCCTCAATTCATGCTGTTTTAGGGGCAGCAGCAGGTTTCCTAGTCTGCTTGCCCTTGTTCCAGGACTGGTTAGGTTTCCAGCCTTGTCTGTAGCGAGCAACAGCTCCTTCCTGTTTTGGTGCAGAGGAAGTTGATGCTGCTCCTGCTTTGAAATTACGAAAGGAACGAAAATTAGACTGTCTAGTCTTGGCTTTGGCTTTGTCCTGAGGCAGGGCATGGCCTTTACCTCCTGTAATGTCAGCGATAATCTCTTTCAACCCGGGCCCGAATAAGGTCTGCCCTTTGAAAGGTATATTAAGCAATTTAGACTTAGAAGTAACATCAGCTGACCAGGATTTTAGCCACAGCGCCCTGCGTGCCTGAATGGCGAATCCTGAATTCTTCGCCGTAAGTTTAGTAAGATGTACTACGGCCTCCGAAATGAATGAATTAGCTAGTTTAAGGACTCTAAGCCTGTCCGTAATGTCGTCCAGAGTAGCTGAACCAATGTTCTCTTCCAGAGACTCAATCCAGAATGCCGCTGCAGCCGTGATCGGCGCAATGCATGCAAGGGGTTGCAATATAAAACCTTGTTGAACAAACATTTTCTTAAGGTAACCCTCTAATTTTTTATCCATTGGATCTGAAAAAGCACAGCTATCCTCCACCGGGATAGTGGTACGCTTAGCTAAGGTAGAAACTGCTCCCTCCACCTTAGGGACCGTTTGCCATAAGTCCCTTGTGGTGGCGTCTATTGGAAACATTTTTCTAAATATCGGAGGGGGTGAGAACGGCACACCGGGTCTATCCCACTCCTTAGTAACAATTTCAGTAAGTCTCTTAGGTATAGGAAAAACCTCAGTACTCGTCGGTACCGCAAAATATTTATCCAACCTACACATTTTCTCTGGTATTGCAACTGTGTTACAATCATTCAGAGCCGCTAACACCTCCCCTAGTAATACACGGAGGTTTTCCAGTTTAAATTTAAAATTTGAAATATCTGAATCCAGTCTGTTTGGATCAGAACCGTCACCCACAGAATGAAGTTCTCCGTCCTCATGTTCTGCCACCTGTGACGCAGTGTCTGACATGGCCCTAATATTATCAGCGCACTCTGTTCTCACCCCAGAGTGATCACGCTTACCTCTTAGCTCTGGTAATTTAGCCAAAACCTCAGTCATAACAGTAGCCATATCCTGTAATGTGATTTGTAATGGCCGCCCAGATGTACTCGGCGCTACAATATCACGCACCTCCCTCTGAGCGGGAGATGTAGGTACTGACACGTGAGGCGAGTTAGTCGGCATAACTCTCCCCTCGTTGTTTGGTGAAATTTGTTCAATTTGTACAGATTGACTTTTATTTAAAGTAGCATCAATACAGTTAGTACATAAATTTCTATTGGGCTCCACTTTGGCATTGCAACAAATGACACAGGTATCATCCTCTGAATCAGACATGTTTAACACACTAGCAAATAAACTTGTAACTTGGAAATACAATTCAATTAGAATAATATTAAAACGTACTGTGCCTTTAAGAAGCACAGAAGATCTATGACAGTTGAAAATTAATAAATTGAAACAGTTATAGCCTCAATCCTTGTAAATAACACAACTTTAGCAAAGGTTTAATCCCATTAGCAAAGATAACAAATTCTGAAAGCAGGAAACAAATTACAGAATAAACGTTTTTTATCTCAGTCAAACTATAATTCTCACAGCTCTGCTGAGAGAAATTACCTCCCTCAAAATAAGTTTTGAAGACCCCTGAGCTCTGTAGAGATGAACCGGATCATGCAGGGAATACAATGAGTTGCTGACTGAAATATTTGATGCGTAGTAAAAGCGCCAAAAAACGGCCCCTCCCCCTCACACACAGCAGTGAGGGAGAACAGAAACTGTCAGAAAACAGATTAAGCAACTGCCAAGTGGAAAAATAGTGCCCAAACATTTATTCACTCAGTACCTCAGTAAATGAAAACGATTTTACATTCCAGCAAAAACGTTAAACATAATCTCTAGTTATTAAACAGCTTTATGTATTTCTTACAGTGTAATTCTAGTGAAGTACCATTCCCCAGAATACTGAAGTGTAAAGTATACATACATGACATTATATCGGTATGGCAGGATTTTCTCATCAATTCCATTGTCAGAAAATAAAAACTGCTACATACCTCTATGCAGATTCATCTGCTCGCTGTCCCCTGATCTGAAGTTTACCTCTCCTCAGATGGCCGAGAAACAGCAATATGATCTTAACTACTCCGGCTAAAATCATAACAAAAACTCTGGTAGATTCTTCTTCAAACTCTGCCAGAGAGATAATAACACACTCCGGTGCTATTTTAAAATAACAAACTTTTGATTGAAGATATAAAACTAAGTATAATCACCATAGTCCTCTCACACATCCTATCTAGTCGTTGGGTGCAAGAGAATGACTGGGAGTGACGTAGAGGGGAGGAGCTATATGCAGCTCTGCTGGGTGAATCCTCTTGCAATTCCTGTTGGGGAGGAGTAATATCCCAGAAGTAATGATGACCCGTGGACTGATCACACTTAACAGAAGAAATCAGGTATGCAGGGTAGGGGTAATGATGGATTGTCAACAGTTATAGAGAGATGGGGACATTTTAGAAGATGGGGGGAAATAAGGAGCTCAGTTTTGGAGAGATTTAGATTAAGGTAGTGAGAGGACATCCATGAAGAGATGTGAGAAAGACCGTTAGTGACACGGGTTAGCAAGGAAGGAGATAGGTCTGGAGCAGAAAGGTAGATTTGAGTGTCGTCGGCATACAAATGATATTGAAACCCGTGGGACTTTATTAGGGAACCTAATGATGACGTGTAGATATGATAAAATGATATTGATACATTATAAAAAAATTATAAAAGTAAATTGGAAAGTTGTTTAAAATGACATGCCCTATCTGAATCATGAAGGTTTAATTTGAACTCTACTGTCCCTTTAAGTATAAAAAAGTGAAGAAAATAACATTGCTCTGATTTTCAGACTCCTAACCAAGCCCCAAAGTTTTAGAAGTATACTTATGTATACCTCCTTAAGCTTGCTCCTGTTTGTGTAAAGAGTCTTTTCATATGCAGAGAAGGGATGAGTGTCTGCTATTTTTGCTATACAGGCACTTTCAGTTGGTGTTCCAGATAACCTTTTCAACAGAGCTAAACTGGGAGCTTCTAAGTAAGTTGTTTATTAGTTTTATACTGGATTTGTATATGAATATCTGTGCATATTATTCTTTATAGTAGTGTCTATTACATGCAGTTATATGAAAATTTGTGTATACTGTCCCTTTAAATATAAAGAAAAATGCAAATAGCATGCACAGGTACCAAAACAATAAAGTGTGAAACAAAGAATGATAGATTTGCATACATTAGCTATAAATAGCATAATGCAGGGTGATTGTTAAAGATTTAGTTACCTGTAATGCCTGAACTGAAACTCTACATGACTTGAAGATAAAGTATTCTCTAGCAGAAGTCAGAGCTCCTGTATTAATGTTAAGCTATCCCTATATAGCATGTAGCACGGTCAATTTATGTACATATGTATGCTGCATCTCTGGAGGAGAGTATAAAAGCACAATTTTCACAGGTAAAAAACATGGGAAGTGGTGAAAGTCTAATGTGCATACCTTACTTTTTATTTATTTTTTAATTATGCACACTTACACATTTTGGACTTTCGCTCTTGCGCTAAAAGTAAGCCTTGCGCTTGTATTACAAGTTTAAAGTAAAAAGTTTTTGCTTGCACGCTAACTCTATGTGCACAAAATGTTGAACTTAGAATATCGCACACATGTTAACCTATTCCCCCTTAGAAGTCAATGGAGAGAAAAAAGTGGCTAACAACACCTTACTCAAGTGCTAACCCAAACGCATATTCTTAAGTGCACTAACCCGACATGAAAATATAAGTATTTCACATTCCAAGGTTCTTCACATAGAAGAATATTCTCTATTTATTCACAAATACATATTTCTACATATATATAGATAAATAATGGTATTTTGGTACAATATATATCTATACATATATATATAGGAATAAATATATACAGATGTATATAGGAATATCTATTTAGAAATACATAGAACATATTCAGATATGTACAGAACCTTGGAATGTATAATTTTTACCGTAAATAAATAGTTAAAACCTTTATTAAATATGAATAGTGCATAAATATGTTTTTATCTACTTGACTGCAAAGTGCTCCAATGCACTTATATACATGTTTATATGTGTGTACATTTGTATTTATATGTTCATATGTGTATATATGTCTGTAAATACGTACATATATACACATGTAAATACATCTGTACATATTTAGAGATGTATATGTATGTATCTCTATGTTAAAGTTCTTTGCTTGCCTTTATCTTTGAGCCTTTATAACTATTTTGTGCAATAATGTTTTTAAATAATTTTTATTAGATAGTGTCATTTTGATTTTAACTGTACTTTCACATACAATTTTGATGTGTTATTTGCAACTTTTAATTAGAGTGCAACCGTTAACCAGAGCTCTGCATTAACAAATTGTGCTCAAGTGATTGCGTTTACTTTAAACTTGTAATAAGCACGCTACTCCAGATGCGCACAAACAGGCGCAATAAGCCCGCTATCTCTTGAGCGCAATTATTAGCGTGCCACTCGTAACCTGGGGGTATTTGATTTTGAGTTGAAAATTCCCTCAATGGCCAGTGAAAACCACAGGGGGTGGGGAGGGATTCATGATTTACAGGGATACACCCAGAGAGAATGGGAAGGGCATTTATAAATGGCTGTTTTTACTCAAAAGAACTTTATACACATTTGTATATAAACACTGTGATGAATTGTGCAATCAATATACAATTGAGTCACTGATTATTTTAGTTTTCTATCATTGTTTTATGAAAAGCATTAATTTTACTTAGTTGTGTTATAAAAAATATAATAATACTAAAGAAGAAAAACATACAAAATATTAATCATAAGCACAAATAAAGTGCTAAAGACCTTTACTTGATCTACAGTAATGGACTGCCAGTGCAATCTGTGTACATGTAACAGAAATAGTAGCATTTAGAATAAATCTACTTACGGGATCTTTTAGGTTAAATAATTATTTTATATTTAAGGACAAACTCTTCCCTATGTCAAAAGATTCTGATGAATATTTATACCTAAAAAATTATTTAAAGTTAAACAGAAACATAAGACATTCTATGATTATTTACTCCTTTGTGTGGGCCAACTTATTTATATTATTTGCTCCATATTTCTATTTTATAATATACTATAGAATGCAATGAGCTCCCGTTTTCAGCTGATCTATATTCACCTAAACCTAATTGTTTAAAGGGACATGAAACTACATTATCATTTTAACATGTGTAAACAGAGTTTTTTTATGTACAAGTAATATTTGTTTTATGTTTAATGTTTTTTTTTAAAGGGATATGAAGCCCAAAAAAATGTCTTTCATGATTCAGATAGAGAATAGAATCTTAAAGGAACAGAGCAGTAGCGAGCTGCACTTAGTCTTATGGCGCGGTCGGACCAGGCTGTGACTATACAGCTGGCCCGATGCGCTGAGTAAATATAACAGACCCGCTCAGCAGAGTACAGAGAGCGGGTCTGTAAAACAGCGTTTTTTTAAAAAAATTAATAGGGTACATTAGGTTTTATAATGTTTGGCTAATATAATGTTATATAATTCTGAACTATGTGCAGAATTATATAACATTATTTTTAAAGTTTACTGACACTTTAAACAACCTATCAATTTATTTCTATTAACTAATTTGCTTAGTTCTCTTGGTATCCTTTGTTTAAAAGCATACCTAGGTAGGCTCAGAAGCTGGGAGCTAGCTGCTAATTAGGTGGCTGCACATATATACCCCTTTTCATTGGCTTAGCTAGCTCCCAGTTGTGCATTGCTGCTCCTTTCATAAAGGATACCAAGAGAATGAAGCAAATTTGATAATAGAAGTAAATTGGAAAGTTGTTTAAATTTGTATGCCCTATCCAAATCACGAAAGAAAATTGTGCGGTTTCTTGTCCCTTTAAATTGCTGAGTACAACTATGATTGCATGGTTTTTACTCACCATGCTGCAACAGAAGCGGTGCACATTTTCAGATAAGTGACTTTAGGCCAACTGGCAACTCATGGCCCACATTCGGCTCTCTGTACTAGTTTTTATTCACCAGGGAAGAACTGTGAATATGTGCCATAGTTTGTGTGGCCCCAAGAAAAAGCTAAACTAAATATATGTGCTTTGGGGACTTCTGGTTAGTGGGCAAACTCAAATGAGCCCTCTGAAGGGGAGAATAACAGATAGAGTATACCCAGCAACATCCCTGTGGCACTAGACATATTAGGAAATACATTATTTGTGTGTCTAATATGCATAAATTAATATGTGGCCCTTAAAGCTTCTAAAATATTGATCTTTGGCCTCCATGTGTTAGGAAGCTGTCCCAAATTGATATGGAAAAAAATAAATAAATTGTAATTTCCCTTTAAATACAAATTACATATTTAAAGACAATTAGCTCCATGTACGAAGCAGCGAAAGCTGCTCCGGAGCCTTTGCGGGGCAGGTTCGCATACGTGAGCCTGCTTCCCGCAATGTAAGAAGCAGCGGTCATTAGACCGCTGCTTCTTACACCCTACGCCACCTCTGAGGTGGTGAGGGAAAATCACAGAGAGCTTGCTCGCTCTTGGTGATTGACAGCCCCTTCACTCGCTCTGACTGATGATGAGTGTG
This sequence comes from Bombina bombina, assembly GCF_027579735.1. Taxonomy (NCBI): domain Eukaryota; kingdom Metazoa; phylum Chordata; class Amphibia; order Anura; family Bombinatoridae; genus Bombina; species Bombina bombina. The sequence goes on along the minus strand of NC_069504.1, from coordinate 771,741,779 downwards.
TAATGATACATACGGGCAAGCGGATCTACAGATCCGCTGCCCGTGTGTAGCAAAGGCGGGCAGACAGCTTCGCGAGTTGAGCTGTCCGCCCGCCGCTTAGTACATGGAGCCCAATGTGCACTTGTCATTTTTTTTCCTTGAATCTGGCTGGAAAATATTTTTTTTTTCTATTTTAAAATTCTTATTCCTAATTTTGGGACTCAAATTTTATTAGATTTTAAAAAGTAATTCTGAGGCCATGTATTTGGGGTGAAAATGATATAGCTAAAGTGTAACAATTGCAGAAGAATTATTTGTTGAAAGTAGTTGCATATATTTAAAGAAAGAAATATATGATCTGCAGGTAGTATTCTGCATAGATGTTTTACTCACTTCTCCCTTACAAGTTGCAGTGTGTCTTGTTCAGTTGCATACATGTATCATTGGAAGGTCAGATCATCAGCTATTCTCATAGCTCTAGAATCACACTAATAAACAATGTGACATAACATAATGTGACACAGTATTTTAGGTCTGTATTCTAGATCAATGTTTCTCAACCTTTTGGTAGCAAGTACCCCTGTAGGCATACATTTATTTCTATGTACTTGAACAAAAAAGAATGGGGTCCAATGGCACTACTTACAATAAAATGAAATTATCCCCTTTATTCTTAATTAACTTATGTGCATTCAGCACATTAGTATGGTAAAGGAAGAGGGTGCTATGTAGTGAAGCAGAATTTAAACAAAAAACTGACAGATAGGATGTGTTACCCTATCTGAGATAGACTACATTTGTAGCACTCTGGGGATTACTTAATTAAATAAATTGTGGTAACAGAGAGAGTCGTGCAAGGATGTGCAGAGAACAAAGACAAAACTGTCTGAGTAAGCTAAATAACATTAAAAATTAACTTTTATTAAGGCTTAGTTAAAATTGGAAAACACACACTTAAAAACACTCTTAGGAGCCAAGATAATGTTACTTGTTAATCGTATATTAGTTGGTGTGGTGGCTAAAGAATTATCTATAAATAGATAAAGTATATGGTATGGGGGCTAGTAACCATTCTATGTATTCAATATGTACCGGAAATGGCAACTCAAATATGATTGATCAGTATGTTGTTGCCGGTAATTTATTGAATAGTTGTATACTTGGGTTTACTAAAATTGATATTGTGAATTTGCTGTAGAATTAATATAAGTTACTTAATACGTTACAGTACACTTGTGCATATATAGTTAAGAGGCTTGAGTGATTATACACTTTTATTCATTGTGCGTGAAGTCAGGGACTTTATATAGAATCCCTTTAAATGACTCTTAATTTTCTATACGCAGCTATATGTGTGGCTGTGTTCAAGCCTGCACTACACAAATAAAGGCTTCATGCTTTATATTTAATAATGTCTTTTATATTGGATATACAAAGTCTGGCGGGTGTACACTTTGTTATATAAAGTATCAGTGAAATTGGAGATCACCCCTTATGATAGTGTTGTCACCGTGAGTAATAAGGTATTTCGATATTATTGTCTCTTATATAAGAAATTATTCCAAATAAAGCGATATAATTCATATAACCTTCTTAAGGTTCCATTATGTTTATCCCTCTAGGTGCAAGAATACCCAATATTTGGGACTGGGACCTTAGTAGTTATTGTTATATTAGAGTCAAAATAAGATTCTTGTTTTGAAGTATCGCTGTGGGTGTTTATTACAGGGTGATAAACACTGGGTGAATAGCGTTCCTGTTCTTATATAGAGCAGACAGATATAGTGACTCAGTTCTAAATATGCCTTTGAGTAAATGGCAAAATATCAAATGCTCTGAGTAGTAAAAAGAGTGACCGCTATTGTATAAGCTGCACGGCACATGCGTAATGTTACAACCCAGTAGACATAGTTAGTAAAGAAATATATACAAGATTTCAGTTTAGCATAACCAAATGAGACATTATTAGTGCGGCATTGAGCCCTGTGTAGTCACAATTTACTAAAAGTAGTGTGAGTACTGCTAACGGTTAAATTCTCCAGCAGCTGGAGAATTTAACCGTTAGCAGTACTCACACTACTTTTAATAATGTCTCATTTGGTTATGCTAAACTGAAATCTTGTATATATTTCTTTACTAACTATGTCTACTGGGTTGTAACATTACGCATGTGCCGTGCAGCTTATACAATAGCGGTCACTCTTTTTACTACTCAGAGCATTTGATATTTTGCCATTTACTCAAAGGCATATTTAGAACTGAGTCACTATATCTGTCTGCTCTATATAAGAACAGGAACGCTATTCACCCAGTGTTTATCACCCTGTAAAAAACACCCACAGCGATACTTCAAAACAAGAATCTTATTTTGACTCTAATATAACAATAACTACTAAGGTCCCAGTCCCAAATATTGGGTATTCTTGCACCTAGAGGGATAAACATAATGGAACCTTAAGAAGGTTATATGAATTATATCGCTTTATTTGGAATAATTTCTTATATAAGAGACAATAATATCGAAATACCTTATTACTCACGGTGACAACACTATCATAAGGGGTGATCTCCAATTTCACTGATACTTTATATAACAAAGTGTACACCCACCAGACTTTGTATATCCAATATAAAAGACATTATTAAATATAAAGTATGAAGCCTTTATTTGTGTAGTGCAGGCTTGAACACAGCCACACATATAGCTGCGTATAGAAAATTAAGAGTAATTTAAAGGGATTCTATATAAAGTCCCTGACTTCACGCACAATGAATAAAAGTGTATAATCACTCAAGCCTCTTAACTATATATGCACAAGTGTACTGTAACGTATTAAGTAACTTATATTAATTCTACAGCAAATTCACAATATCAATTTTAGTAAACCCAAGTATACAACTATTCAATAAATTACCGGCAACAACATACTGATCAATCATATTTGAGTTGCCATTTCCGGTACATATTGAATACATAGAATGGTTACTAGCCCCCATACCATATACTTTATCTATTTATAGATAATTCTTTAGCCACCACACCAACTAATATACGATTAACAAGTAACATTATCTTGGCTCCTAAGAGTGTTTTTAAGTGTGTGTTTTCCAATTTTAACTAAGCCTTAATAAAAGTTAATTTTTAATGTTATTTAGCTTACTCAGACAGTTTTGTCTTTGTTCTCTGCACATCCTTGCACGACTCTCTCTGTTACCACAATTTATTTAATTAAGTAATCCCCAGAGTGCTACAAATGTAGTCTATCTCAGATAGGGTAACACATCCTATCTGTCAGTTTTTTATTTATTTCTATGTACCCCAACTGTAGAACAAATATTATAGATCTTTTACATGAGGAAAAATGTAAATCATGTATATCACTTGATTTCACAAGCTTGTTTCAGATACGTTAATGAAGTAGATTTATAGGAATCCGATATTGGTTTTATGTTTTCCGGAATATAATGTTTGGAAATATTACAACATAGAATAATAAGGACGTAAAACACAGATATACAGTCCATTGATATTAAAGGAAAAGTAAACTTACATGCACTTCAAAGCCCAACGCAAAGTACATGCCAAATTAGCTTGACTTTAATTCATGATTTTTAGTATTTATTTAGTATTTATCTTATAATTGTACCTAGCAATCCGCTATGTCACTCCGCCTGGATATTACATTTTTTTTTTATTTTGATATGACGAAAATCGTCTTCATGATCCTCATTGGTCCCCTAGTGGCGTCCCAAAATACTAACTACACGCCCCCAACTTAAACAACGCATGCGTGTCTCATTGAATCTCCTGCCTGTATAGATGCTCGTTCATGAGACACGCATGTGCATTGACGGCACAGGACAGATAATAGAATCTCTGCTACGATACTATGTATCACAGCAGAGATCGTATTTTAACGCATGCCCAATACAGGATGCTTCAAAAGGAGCGCGCACGGATGACCACGTAAGAGTGGGTGGGACCGATCTTACTTCTAAAATAGACAAACTAGGAAATGAGCAGGAGGTGGAGGATCAGTAAGTACGGTATGTCTTAAAAATAATAAATATAAAAAAAATAACAATGGATTTTTTTTTTTTTTAAACTTAGCGACTACATACAGGGGGATAATATGAATCAATGGCCTTAAAGGTTTTTGACAAAAAATTACTTTCACTTTAATAATTATATGCAACTAATGTGCTTCTTACATAAAAAAGAGAAAAATAAACTTTTCTGCGTGAGGAAAGTAATATTTATGGTACCGTCTTTCTATTTTTAATAACAATTTCATACACAGTTTATGTTTCGTTTTACTGTGGCACACTACAATATGATGCACTTTATGGCACATTTAAGGCTGTGACACACTGCAAGTGGAGCGACGCGCAGCGTGTAGATGCAGGTGTGCGCGCTCAGTGTGTCCTGCCTTTTCATCTCTGAGCACTCTGCTGCGTCAAGTCGCGTAGCTGAGTGCTCAGAGATGAAATATCTGAACTTCAGAAGCGATGCGATGCGAAGCAGCTGCTTCGCCTCGCGTTGCATCACTTGCAGTGTGTCACAGCCTTTACAGTATCTGCCACTTGACTCTGTGACAATTGAGCACAGTAATATACTTTAACTGTTTGTATCAGTGAAGCTCAACTGCAGCCCTCATATCTCACTAACAAGCCAGATCTAAGGTTTAGCAATTTTATTTGAATCAGTGATTGAGCAGTGGTCCAACCTAGGCAGCTAAATACTCACACTCTGGAGGAGTGCTCGGGGGTAGAAATGAGAGACACAACTTTCTCTGATATGTCATGTTTACAATAGCTGCATCTGGAAAAACAAATAATGAAGTAAGATAACTGTCACATAAGTTAAAAAAAATACATTTTATCAAATAAATCCAGTTTCTATATACAGAAGTACTGTATTTTGTAAAATTACATTATTTGAAAAGTCAAAAAGTAATTTCTAAATACAAGTATTCTGCATAATATTGCTTTGTTTACACAACATGATTTCACAACTTCAGATTAATTTGAATGTATTAAGAGTAAGAATTAATAAACTTTGAAAATAAAAAGTAAATAACAGAAAGGGTTACTTACTAATACAAAAATATTCAGATGTAATCTAAAATACTCCTAGATAAATAAATTCTCAAACTGACTAAGTATTTGGAACAAATGTTGTGAAATATGAATCTTCCACTTAGATTCTAATGCAAATTTGTATAATGTCTATTTTTTCTGTGGAGCTTTCTATTATTTGAAAGTTTTATGCTCCCATTTCTGACATACTTTAATTTTACAAATACAGTAAATCAAATTATATTTGGATATTAACTTGTAATAGTAAATCACACCTTTGCACAAAGTCCTAGTGATTATCCTGGCTTTATGCATTTATATTGTTTTGTTTTTTTACTAAGACAATGTGGAAGAGAGATACAATGAATGTTTATCAGTATTACATGTTTTATGTATTACTGATCATATATATGTGCTACAGAGAGCTAAAATACTTTCTTTTACAAGATATGACGAGTCCACGGATTTCATCCTTACTTATGGGATATCGCCTCCTGGTCAGCAGGAGGAGGGAAAGAGCACCACAGCAGAGCTGTATATATAGCTCCTCCCTTCCCTCCCACCCCAGTCATTCTCTTTGCCTGTGTTAGTGATAGGAAGAGGTAAAGTGAGGTGTTAGTTAGATTCTTCAAGAAAAGTTTATTTTTAAATGGTACCAGTGTGTACTATTTTTCTCAGGGCTAGAGCTTCTGGCTTCTCAGCAATGAACAGGGGAGATCTTTATTCTATTAAACAACGCTCCCGTATCGGTTGATGCCCTGCTGATGGTCTTAGCAGATATTATCTAAGACCCTGGTTGTTTCCCACTGATGTGCTGAAGGTGAGGAAAAGGAATATCTTCATTGTGTGGGACAGCGTCATACTGCGTTCAGCATTGAGGTAAGTACAGTCATTTTTATCTGGGGAGACTGAAGTATCTCAGAATAGACTGAAACTTACTCCCGGTACAGGGAAGGGGTAATCGTTTTTGCACAGCGTCGAGTTATGTGCATAAGTACTGCCTTTTTTATTTGGATGATCAGTGGCCTAATAAATGGGTTAACCGGTGGCTATTCTTTTATTATGGGCTTGACGCTGAGGTTTGTGGCATGCGCAGCAAAATATCAGAATATGTGTTTATTGTGAGGGGACACATTGGTGGTTAGCGGTACTTGTTTGAAATACACCGACATGTTTATTTCCCATGCGGTTCTTCTCTAGCCGGGGACTTTTGGTTGCGCCCACGATGGGCGGGGCGCATTTTCTTTTCGGAGCCTGTCTTGGAGCAGCAAGTGTCTACACTCCGGTGTGGCCTAAGTCGATCGGGTTCAGTCATCACAAGAGGCTTTAGGAGCACCGTTTCCACGTCTAGTCAGTGTTCGATTGGGGCAGGTAGGCGCCACAGCAGAGCTGTGGCGAGGTGCAAAGAGTTAATTAAGGCCTAATTTTGTAATTATTCGTTCATACACTTACATTATAAACTTGTCAAAGTATCTGAGTGCTTCCAAATTACTGGTTTTATTGCGAAGCGGCAAACGCATATATGCTTTTACTTTTTAAAGAGACAGTACACCTGTTTTTCAACAACTTTTCTAACAGTGTTTGCTTATGAAATTTAATTGAATTTTTAGTATAAAACGACCAATATTGCTATTGCTAGTTTGTTTGTCATGGCTGAACTTCAGGAAAGTACATGCTCTATGTGTCTAGATGCCAATGTGGAACCCCCTATTACCTTTTGTCCCTCATGTACTGAGAGGGCTTTACAATGTAAAGAACACATTTTCTTTAATGCAAGTATATCTAAGGATGCTTCTCAGACTGATGAGAATCAGGGTCTGCCGCAGCTTTCTCCCCAAGCGTCACAACCTTTAACGCCCACCCAAGCGACGCTGTGTTCCTCAACCGCGTCCACTTCATTCACTCTGCAGGATATGGCTGCAGTTATGTCATCCACTTTTACAGAAGTTTTATTCAATAAGGTTTCTTCTTTCACGATTGTCTGTAGACCAGATAAAAAGAGAGGCGTTCTTATGTTGTGTAAAAGACCTCTCCGCTATGGGAGTAATTTGTCCCGTGCCAATACAGGAACAGGGGCAGGGGTTTTACTCAAATCTTTTTGTGGTTCCCAAAAAAGAGGGAACGTTCCGACCCATTTTAGATCTCAAGAGTCTAAACAAGTTTCTCAGAGTTCCATCCTTCAAGATGGAGACTATTCGGACAATTCTTCCATTGATCCAGGAGGGTCAATATATGACTACCGTGGACTTAAAGGATGCATATCTTCATATTCCTATCCACAGAGATCATCACAAGTTCCTGAGGTTTGCCTTTCTGGACAAACATTTTCAGTTCGTGGCTCTTCCTTTTGGGCTGGCCAGGGCACCCAGGATTTTTACAAAAGTTCTAGGGTCTTTGCTGGCGGTTCTCAAGCCACGGGGCATTGCAGTGGCGGCATATCTGGACGATATTCTGATCCAGGCGTCGTCTTATCAGCTGACAAAGTCTCATACCGACATCGTTCTAGCCTTTCTAAGGACTCACGGGTGGAAGGTGAATCTAGAAAAGAGTTCACTAATTCCACAAACAAGGGTTCCTTTCCTGGGAACTCTAATAGACGCTATATCCATGAAAATCTTCTTGACGGAAGTCAGAAAGTTAAAGATTCTGAATGCATGCCGATCCCTTCAGTCTAATCCTCGGCCATCAGTGGCTCAGTGCATGGAGGTAATTGGATTGATGGTGGCGGCAATGGACATCATTCCATTTGCTCGTTTTCATCTCAGACCTCTACAACTGAGCATGCTCAGACAGTGGAATGGAGATTATGCAAATTTGTCTCCTCAGATAGATCTGGATCAAGAGACAAGAGACTCTCTTCTTTGGTGGTTGTCGCAGGATCATGTCCCAAGGGACGTGCTTCCGCAGACCCTCATGGGTGATAGTGACAACGGATGCCAGTCTACTAGGATGGGGTGCAGTCTGGAATTCCCTGAAGGCTCAGGGTGTGTGGACTCGGTCTGAGTCTCTACTTCCAATCAATAGTTGAGAGCAATATTCAATGCGCTTCAGGCTTGGCCTCAGTTGGCTTCCGCCAAATTCATCCGATTTCAGTCGGACAACATCACGACTGTGGCTTATATCAATCATCAGGGGGGAACAAGGAGTTCCTTAGCGATGACAGAAGTATCCAAGATAATTCGGTGGGTGGAGGCTCACTCTTGTTATATGTCAGCAATCTACATCCCAAGAGTGGACAACTGGGAAGCGGATTTTTTGAGCAGACAGACGTTTCATCCGGGGGAATGGGAACTCCATCCGGAGGTCTTTGCCACCCTGATTCTCAGATGGGGCAGACCGGAGCTGGATCTTATGGCATCTCGTCAGAATGCCAAGCTCCCGAGATACGGATCCAAGTCCAGGGATCCTCAGGCCGAACTGATAGATGCCTTGGCAGTGCCTTGGTCGTTCAACATAGCTTATGTGTTTCCACCGTTCGCTCTCCTTCCCGGGTAATTGCTCGGATCAAACAGAGAGGATTTTGGTGATTCTCATCGCTCCTGCGTGGCCTCGCAGGACTTGGTATGCCGATCTGGTGGACATGTCCTCTCTGCCACCGTAGAAGCTTCCATTGAGGCAGGACCTTCTCATTCAGGGACCCTTCCATCATCCGAATCTAATTTCTCTGCAGCTGACTGCTTGGAGATTGAACGCTTGATTTTATCTAAGCGAGGGTTCTCTGAATCGGTCATTGATACCTTGATTCAGGCACGCAAGCCTGTTACTAGAAAGATTTACCATAAGATATGGCGTAAATATCTTTATTGGTGCAAATCCAAGGGCTACTCATGGAGTAAAGTTAGGATTCCTAGGATTTTATCTTTTCTCCAAGGATTGGAGAAAGGGTTATCAGCAAGTTCCTTAAAGGGACAGATTTCTGCTTTTTCTATTTTGCTACACAAACGTCTGGCAGATATTCCGGATGTTCAATCTTTTTGTCAGGCTCTGACTAGAATCAGGCCTGTGTTTAGACCTATTGCTCCTCCTTGGAGTTTGAATTTAGTTCTTAAGGTTCTTCAAGGGATTCCGTTTGAACCTATGCATTCCATAGATATTAAATTATTATCTTGGAAAGTTTTATTTTTAGTTGCTATTTCTTCTGCTCGCAGAGTTTCTGAGCTTTCAGCATTACAATTTGATTCTCCTTACCTTATTTTTCATTCCGATAAGGTGGTTTTACGTACCAAACCTGGTTTTCTTCCTAAGGTTGTTTCCAACAAAAATATTAATCAGAAAATTATTGTTCCTTCATTATGTCCTAATCCTTCTTCTAAGAAGGAGTGTCTGTTACATAACTTGAATGTGGTCCGTGCCCTGAAGTTTTACTTGCAGGCGACTAAAGAATTCCGTCAATCATCTTCATTATTTGTTGTTTTCTCTGGAAAACTAGGGGTCAGAAAGCTACGGCTACCTCTCTTTCTTTTTGGTTGAAGAATATCATCCGTTTTGCATATGAGACTGCTTGACAGCAGCCTCCTGAATTAATTACGGCTCATTCTACTAGGGCTGTGGCTTCCTCATGGGCATTCAAAAATGATGCTCCTGTTGAACAGATTTGCAAGGCTGCAACTTGGTCGTCTCTTCACACTATTTCCAAATTTTATACTTTTGCCTCGTTCGAGGCTGTTTTTGGGAGAAAAGTTCTTCAAGCAGTGGTGCCTTCCGTTTAGGTTCCTGTCTTGTCCCTCCCTTTCATCCGTGTCCTATATAGCTTTGGTATTGTATCCCATAAGTAAGGATGAAATCCGTGGACTCGTCATATCTTGTAAAAGAAAAGGAAATTTATGCTTACTTGATAAATTTGTTTATTTTACGATATGACGAGTCCACGGCCCACCCTTTCATTTTCTAAGACAGGTCTTTATTTTTGTTAAACTTCAGACACCTCTCCACCTTGGCTTTTCCTTTCTCTTCCTAACTTCGGTCGAATGACTGGAGTGGGAGGGAAGGGAGGAGCTATATATATACAGCTCTGCTGTGGTGCTCTTTGCCTCCTCCTGCTGATCAGGAGGCGATATCCCATAAGTAAGGATGAAATCCGTGGACTCGTTATATCGTAAAAGAAACAAATTTATCAGGTAAGCATAAATTTCCTTTTTACCTTTTACCCATAATTTATGTCAATGTGTTATAAAGAAATTCTAACAATTATTAAATTAAATATGGGTAAGGGTCATGATACCTAAATGTTGAATCAATTGAAACTGATGAGGCATAACTGTAAAAAGTTGACAAGAAAATATCACCTGAACATCTCCATGTAAACAAAATGAAGATATTCTACCACAAAATATCCTCAGTAGCATTAATCCATTGTAAAGGGACTTTAAGAAGCCAATCAGGATGCTAGTCCCGGGACTTGCAAAGGAGTGTGTATCTGGCATATACAGGCACAGTCATGCTATTTCCCTCCACAGTTTAAGGAAGTTTAATATGAAATCTCACAAGATTACATGACAAATCTTCTGAGATCACAGTAAAGAAAAGTTTGATTTCAACATTGAATACTGAGGTAAAATATCTTCCTTTTTTATATAGGGATGTTCAGGTGATATTTTCTAGGCTACTTTTTACAGGTATTTTGTTTCAAGTGATTCAACATTTGGGTATCATGTAATTTTAAAAGATGTAATAAAAATAATAATCATGATTATAATCAGATAACAGTGAAGAGAAATCTTTCATGATTTAGATAGAACATAACATTTTAAACAACTTTCTAATTTATTTCTATTATCATATTTTCTTTGTTTTCTTGTTATCCTTATTTGAAAAGCAGAAATGTAAGCTCAAGAGTGTGCACGTGTCTGCAGCACTATATGGCAGCAGTTTTCGAACAATGTTATACATTAGCAGGAGCACTAGATGGCAGCACTCTTTCCTGGCATGTGCACGCTACCTACCTAGGTATCTCTTCAACAAAGAAGAACACGATAATTTAATAAATTTGATAATAGAAGTAAATTGGAAACATTTTAAAAATTGTATTCCCTATATGAATCATGAAAGAAAATGGTTGGGTTTAATGTCCCTTTAAAGGTTTCTTGCTTTGAAAGTGTTCCTCCTTCATCTGTTGTTCTTTACTATATACGGAGGTCATCTGAGGGAGACCTGGAAGGTCTGGCACCTAATTAACTCACTCAGGTCAGGCTGTGGCCTTTGGATGTGTGCTGATCCTACATGCTGTTTATAGTTTACCTGCAATCAATAGTGGCATCACTATGGGGGGGGGGACTATATTGCAACTGCAGGGATTGTTTTAAAGGCAATTTTTACCTTTGGAAATATGTATCTCATTAAAGGGAGTTCACTAATATGCTTTATGTTTAGGAGGGACACATACTACTCTATACTCATCTTACTTGACCTCTCTGCTGCCTTTGACACTGTTGACCATCCCCTTCTCCTACGGACTCTCAGCTCTCTTGGGCTCTGTGACACTGCCCTCTCCTGGATTCACTCTTATCTCTCTAACATATCCTTCTCCGTTTCTTTTGCTGGTGACTCCTCCTCTCCATTGCCTATGTCTGCTGGAGTACCTCAAGGCTCTGTCCTGGGTCCTCTACTCTTCTCTATTTACACTTCTTCACTTGGTAAACTGATCAACAGCTATGGCTTCAACTATCACCTCTATGCTGATGATACCCAGATCTACCTTTCCAGCCCTGCACTCTCTCCTTCTGTCAATTCTCACATCAGCGCCTTCTTATGTGGCATTTCCTCCTGGATGGCCTCTCACCACCTAAAAATAAACATGTCCAAGACCAAACTACTTCTAATCCCCCCCCTTCTAACTCTACTCCAGTTTAGATTTTTTCCATCACTGTTGGCGGCACCACTATCTCTTCATCACCCCAAGTCCGCTGCCTGAGTCACACTTGACTCAAATCTGTCCTTCATTCCCCACATCCAATTGCTCTCATCATCCTGTTGCAACCACCTACGGAATATCTCCAAAATGTGTCCGTTTCTGAGTGCTGAAACTACTAAACAGCTAATCCACTACCTGATAATTTCCTGACTTGACTACTGTAATAACTTTCTATCTGGCCCCCCTCTCTCCCCTTCATTCCATCCTAAATGCATCTGCGAGCTAATCCACATCTCTCAACGCTCTTTTTCTGCTGCACCTCTCTGTGAGTCCCTTCACTGGCTCCCCATTCACAGCAGAATTAAATTCAAAATTCTCACCCTGACCTACAAAGCCCTCACCAAAGCTGCCACACTCTACCTATCCTCACTCATCAACAAATATACTCCAGCTCGCCCCCTAATAACCTGCTTCTTGCATCCTCTACCATCACCTCCTTTTATGCTAGACTACAGAACTTCTCTTGTGCGGCACCAACCCTCTGGAACGCCCTTCCTCGAGCTGTCAGACTTTCCCCTAACCTCTCCTCATTTAAACATTCCCTAAAGACCTTTTTGTTCAGGGAATCTTATCACCCAACTCATTAACAAATTAACTTCACTTACCTAACAGTTGACCTCATCTATCTCTTCACTAATATCATTCTCACCTTTGCAGTCCCCACCTCCTGTTTCCCATCCTCCTATCCATCTAGATTGTAAGTTCCCACAGGAATAGGGCCCTCAATTCCCCCTGTATTTGTCTTTAAAATGTTGTCTCTTATTGTACTTTTATCCTTGTACCCACGGGCAGCGCTACGGAATCTGTTGGCGCTTTATAAATAAAGAATAATAATACAATATAATCATCTGTAAAATAAACTGATGATTTCTCTCCATGCTTGTATTTGGGATTTTATAGTACTGGCGAGATTCCTTATTGAATCTCACAAGTCCAGAAAACTTTATAGAAATTTAACCTTTTAACGTCGTTCTGAAGTTCAATACCGTTCTTGAGGACGGAATACAGCGTCCTAGCCATTAGGCTGTCCTAAAGCCAAAGGCGCTTCCAGGATGCGATTGCGGTCTGGAGGGCGTGCCTAGTGTCATAGGGACGCCCCCTGACCCAATCCCATCATTGAAATCTCATGATCGCTCCAGTTGTCAGACTCCTACAAACACTTTGGAGAAGCCAATCGACTCATTACTGGAGTAGTCACAAAATTAGCCATTTTCCTTTTGTTAGAAAAACTTCCATTGTTTTGTACAGAGGTATCACCTCTGTTGATGCTACTTAGATGATGATAAGAAAAATATTGGCCTTCTGAAGTGACAGTCTGCAGTGTGAACTTTATGCTCTCCGAATGGCAAAACCCACAATTTTCCCAGTCTAATTACAGGGAAAGGGGCACAATAAAAGAGTATGGCGCAACTGCTAGAGAGAAGACATAATGAATATTTTCTTTCAGTCGCATAATGTAACCGCGCTTCAAGCAATTTGAGTACCTGCTCTTAAAGGTCAATGCATTTAGCCTATGTGCTGGGAAATTAAATGTAAACTAATATTCAAATAATCCCGTCAGACTATAGTATATAATGGTTCAGAAAGACCACAATAAAAAAAAAACTACGCCAGTAAACTTACTCTATAAATAAAGATTTGTCGAAAAAAAAATACTAACATTTTACGTCTTCCTTCTTTTCGGGGTCCCTATTGGTGAATACGTTCATCCCGCCTCCTTTACTAACCAATAAGACGCCGACTTCTTTTCAACAAAGGCTAGTATTTTCCAAAAGTTTGCAGGACACGCCTAGTTTTACGGTGCAAACCAATCAACAGGTAGAAACGTTGTGCGTTCCAAAATGGAGCGGGCCAATCAGACTCAGAAGGGAGGGCTTTTATCCTGCGGCCTGTTCTTCCTGCTTGTTCGACCGAGTTTAGCGTCTTACACGTGGAGGAGGAGCCGCAGGAAACAAGAGGTGAGCGGTGAATGGTTTCTAGGCGAATACAGCAGTGATTTATTAGTAAGGCCGCTGGGTTTATAAAAGGATTTACGGAAAATCTGAGGTTTATTGCGGTATTTGGAAGATATAAGGGCTCTGGTATTGCTTAGTGTTATGGTCTAAATGTAATGACCGCTTATACGTGTTAAATGTTGCTGTACAATGCGTTGCGTTCTGTGGGGTTTTATGTGCATTTTTTTGGGCTGTAATATACGCTAGTGGTTGGGAATCTAGAGCGTAAATGGTAATTATACCGGTTAGCCGTGAATTTGGCGGGCACAGGCCTTCCGGTACAAGTATGGGCTGCGGGAGGCTTTTATTTAGGCCATAGTGGGTGGCCTCAGGCCTGCTTGTTTTATATCACGACGGTTTATTCGGTATTCAAAGAACAAAGCAGGGCTAAGTTGTAGGTAAATTCTAGTTGGAGGGGCCTGCAGGTTTATTTAAAATATAATCCTCTTTAAACAGGGGTTGTTACATATTTATGCATGCAGTTGATATCTAATAGTCATTAGAAAAGATAACTGGCCGTTTTGTTTGGAAGTGTGATGGCTGGGGTGTACATTGGGGTCTAGATAAAGAAGGGAAAGTCTGTGATATGCGTTTTGTGGTGGCTGTAGGTCTTATCACGTATTATAAAACTTACCTGCATGGTGAGATCCCTGCAATATCTTTGGGAGTTTAGCAATCAAAGCTAGACTTCTGGTTAAATGTTACAATGAGCTAGAAATATTGTGGGATGGATTTGGTGTAAACTGAGTTAGTGGCAGCATGAACAGCTGTGATTTCAGCTGTGTGACAAGTTTCTGCATTACCCTTGTGTAGGTTATTGGTATGGTACTACTTTTACGAAATTATTTACTCTCTTCCTGAATGGATATGAAACCCAACCTTTTTCTTTCATGATTCAGAGCATACAATTATAAATAACTTTCCAACTTCTATGTAATTTGCTTCCTTCTCGTTATCCTTTGCTGTATGGTTTATCTAGGTAAGCTCAGGCACTGCAAAGAACCTAGGTTCTAGCTGCTGATTGGTGGGTATATATGTATATATATATGTGTGTGTGTATATGTGTAGTGTCATTGGCTCACCCATCAGTTCAGTTAGAAACCGGTAGTGAATTGCTGCTCCTTCGACAGATACCAAGCGAATGAAACAAATTAGATAATAGAAGTAAATTGGAATGTTTAACATTGTATTTTCTATCTGAATCATGAGAGAATTTTTGGGCTTCATGTCCCTTTAACTTTTTTGCTGATCAAAATAAAGATTTTAACTAGGCAACCATTGCACCTACAACTTCAGTAGTGACAGTGATTGTAAACTTTAATGAATTAAAGCCCAGTATAAAAAAAAATCGTAAACGGGGGTACTTAAATGTATTTGTTTACAAAGACGCTTTATTTTTTAAAATTCCTTCTTTGCCTTATGGTAAACATAACGCCGGCCCTCTACCTGCATCTCCTGTTGTATTTAGCAAATGGATGACTAATCCGTCTTCCTCCAATCGTTGCATGCCCTACGAGCTGGTCTCCAAAGGGGGCACGCAACGATTGGAGGAAGTCGGATTCGTCATCAATTTGCTAAATGCACCAGGAGATACAGGGGAGGCGAACCGGCGTTGTTTACCATAAAGCAAAGGTTAGTATTTTTAAATAACCGTCTTTGTACACTTAAATGAATTAAAGATTCCCTGTTTCTAAGATTTTGTTAATCTGGGATTTAATTTGTTAGTTTACAATCGCTTTAAAAGTACTAGCAAATCAACTTTGCAATATACTTTCATTATTTTGTCCCACTTTGTTTAATTTAGTTCTGAAACTGTTGCTTTTGGAATTCTCAGACAAGGACAGTGCAGTCTTCTCAAGGCTAACCCTGCTACATATATACCAATAATTTGCTTAAGTGGATGACAACTGCAAAACAATGCATTTTATACAAAGGCTAGCTGGATCTACTTCCTCAGTCTTGATTGGTTCCTGCAAATAAAGCAAGTGATGGATGAAATTTTGTTATTGAAAAACATTAAATTAAATGTTCTGTAGCAAGATGACCTAAATGCCTTGTAAGTTGAAGGCACAGTAAAGACATTGTAATTACAAGATGCTCATCTTGCTGAAAAAAACAACTTCATGTTAGTCAAACATTTTTGTTAGTAAAAAAAAATCATGTTAGTAAAAAAAAATTTAGGGACATGTATCCCTAAAAAATCAAGTTTAGCCTTAAAGCGCAGTGTCCTGTTCTGAGAATCTGAAAATCCACTTTTTAAATCTATATTACATAAAAGCAAAGTCAATATTGAAAGTAAATTACAAAGTTGTTTTAGTAGTTAAAACTATTTTATATACAAATCGCAAGGTGTTTACCTCTAAAATTAGAGGAACTCTTTATAGGATGCTGTGTTTGAAAACTCTCCAGGGTTCAGATATGATTTAAAAACACCTAAGGCATCAAATGTGATTCTATTAGAGAGCAGTTTATAGTGTGTTGTGATTTTTGTGATGGTTTAGCGGAGTATATTTTTAATCACTGTAGGTTAATTTTATCTCATTAGTAGAGATTAGTCTGCCCCACTCCAGGTTAAAGCAATTGTAAAGTTTAATCATTTACTGTCCAGTATATAAAATTAATTGTTAAACAGGGGCACTTCCATTCATTAACATTTTTAAAGACACTACTTTTGTAATATAATTACTATTTAGTGATGGGAAACGCCATTTAAAATCTGCACAGTTCCCTTCCATAAGTTTCATGATCTGTTTTGTACATTTTTCCCACATCTACTCCTAATTTTTCAGTTTGGTAGGCACTTGTCTTAACATAAAACTATGAAGTATAAGTAATATCAAGTCCACATTCCTGAGTTTTCCCCCCCCCAGCAATTTAAGGGACATTAAACACTTAGTAATATACATTTTTGTTGTGTTGCTATAGAACAGACAAATCAAAAATGTTTCTATTTAAAACAAATTGCCACCCTTTTTACTGCAGTTGTTTTTCAATAGCCAAATTCAACCCACCCTTTGCCTTATTTGGAGGAGCCAATCTGGGCTTTAGTCTGAGGACAACAAGGCTAGTTGTGGTCAGTTAGTATAGAGCAGTGTTTCTCAACTCCAGTCCTTAACATGTCAGATATTCATTATATCTTAACTAGTGCACATGTGAAATAATCAGCTGATCAGTAACCATGGTTACTAACCTGCTCTCACCCTTCAAATGATTATTTCACCTGTGCTCTAGTTGAGATATAATGAATATCTGGCCTGTTAAGGGTCCTGTGAACTGGAATTGAGAAACACTGCTATAGAGTACTTTTTTGCAGTTTTCAGTTAGACCATTAAAGTGAATGTAAATTTTGATGCTAAAGTGTCCGGTTTTTAAAACTTTGATTAAAAACAGGGGCACTTTAATTCATCAAAATTTACATTTCACTGCTGTTGTGAAAAAAACCTTACCTTTTAATCTTCACAGTAGCTCCAACTTCCTCCGGTTTCACAAGCCATTTCTGATGTCAGAAATGATAGGTCATCCTCCAATCACAGCTTCCCCCCGGGGAATCAGTGTCTGAGTCAACGCTGTGATTGGAGGAAGCCAGATGCCTCATTTTAGACCCAGGAAGAGGCTTTGAAACGGGTGGAGGAAGCTGGAGCTGCTGTGAAGATTAAAAGGTAAGGTTTTTTTTTTTCACAACAGGGGTGAAATGTAAATTTTGATGAATTAAAGTGCCCCTGTTTTTAATCAGTTTTAAAAACCGGGCACTTTAGCATCAAAATTTACATTCACTTTAATGAAATATATGTAGTAGGGTTAGCCTTGATAAGTCAGCAGGGTGCTTTTCATGTTGTGAGAATTAGAAATTGCTCAATTTGCAGAGCTAAGTTACATGAAACGTGGACAAAATGTTGAAAATATATTGTAAATTTGTTAATTATGCTTTACCAAACATTTTATTTAAAGGGACAGTCAAGTCCAAAAAAAACTTATTTTTCAAATAGGGCATGTAATTTTAAACAACTTTCCAATTTACTTTTATCAACAATTTTGCTGTGTTCTCTTGGTATTCTAGTTGAAAGCAAACCTAGGAAGGCACATATAATTTCTAAGCCCTTGAAGGCTGCCTCTATTTTATTTACTTTTCACAGCAGGGGAGAGCAAGCTCATGTAGGCCATATAGATAGCATTGTGATCACACTTGTGGCTAGTGGCAGACACTGCACTAATTGGCTAAAATGCAAGTCAATAGATAATAACTAAGTCATGTGATTAGGGGCGGTCAGAAGATGCTTAGATACAAGTTAGTCACAGAAGTAAAAAGTGTATTAATATAAGTGTTGGTTTTGCAAAACTGGGGAATGGGTAATAAAGTATCTTTTTAAACAACAACAATTCTGGTGTTGACTGTCCCTTTAAAAATCTCAAGGTGTTGTCCCTTTCATTCTGTTTTGCATATGTAAATATGACCCTGGGGATAGTCTCCCTAAGGGTGATGGGGAAACCAGACGTGTGGACTCCTTGCCCAATGTGCTTAGAGGGATATGGCTGCACCTCACTGACGAGGCCGAAACTATCGTCTGGGGTTGTCATGTTCCTTGTTCAGAGGAGAATTGCCTGGTATTTCGGGGCTGGACTGACCATGTCGGTGGGATCAGACTGATATACTACAGGAAAGTTTTCCTCTGTGAAAAGCACAATTGGGCAGAAAGAAGCTACTACCAGATGGCAACCGGGCCATAGAACAAGCTATTGATGCTGCTGTTCGTTCCTGGCAGACAGAATGGTTACATGAAAGTCAAATTAAGTTGCATGATTTTGCACATCCATTTTACCTCTATAAAACCACTTTCTCTTGTTTGTTGAAACTTGGCTTATTTGCTGAGTATACTGAAGTTGGCTCAGCAAAATGCATTTGTTGTACTTTGCATATATAACATTGTTGCAGACAGGTGAGTGGCTTAGCATATGTCTAAGCCTACCTCAGTATGTTCACATGGAAATGGAAAAAGTTCCAGCAAAGGATACAAAGATACAAATTTGACAATTTAATAAATTGTATATTTTTTTTTATCCTGGATAGAATAGTTTGGCTATCCACTGTTTTTAGATTAGCTTAAAGGGACGGTCAACACTCGAGGTAACATTATGCGATATTGAAAAATAAAAAACGAAGATCTGCCTTGCCTACTTGCTTCTTGTAGTAATCACAGTCGATAACTTCTCTAATACGAGGTAAATATGGCAGCCTAACTCCCCCCACCGTTACGTAGCTACCTTCTTCAAATGATCAGTCAATCAGAATCCAATCCTCGGTCAGAAATTGCACGCGATTGGATTTCTGATTGGCTGATCATTTGAAGAAGGTAGTTACGTAACGGTGGGGGGAGTTAGGCTGCCATATTTACCTCGTATTAGAGAAGTTATTTTTATTACTACAAGAAGCAAGTAGGCAAGGCAGAAGGGGTATGGTGCAGGCGGATCTTCGTTTTTTATTTTTCAATATCGCATAATGTTAACTAGTGTTGACTGTCCCTTTAATATACTGGATATATTAAACAACAAGCTCTAAGAGTGAGCTAACTTAAAGGGACAGTCAAGTACAAAATAAACTTTCATGATTCAAATAGGGCATTTCATTTTAAACAACTTTCCAATTTACTTTTATCACCTATTCTTTGTTCTCTTGGCATTCTTAGTTGAAAGCTAAACATAGGTAGGCTCATATGCTAATTTCTTAGACCCTGAAGGCTGCCTCTAATCTGAATGCATTTTGACAGTT
This sequence comes from Bombina bombina, assembly GCF_027579735.1. Taxonomy (NCBI): domain Eukaryota; kingdom Metazoa; phylum Chordata; class Amphibia; order Anura; family Bombinatoridae; genus Bombina; species Bombina bombina. The sequence continues at coordinate 771,722,053 of NC_069504.1, read as the reverse complement.
TTTCACCACTAGAGGGTGTTAGCTCATATGTCATATAGATAATACTAAGCTCACTCACGTGAAGTTACCTAGGAGTCAGCACTGATGGGCTAAAATGCAAGTCTGTCAAAATAACTGAAATAAGGGGGCAGTTTGCAGAGGCTTAGATACAAGGTAATTGCAGAGTGTATTATAACTGGGATTTATCTATCTTTTTAAACGACAAAAATTCTGCTGTTGACTGTCCCTTATTAAATAGCCATTTATATTTTTCAGCCACCATGACAGAGCAAGATGTAGAAAATGAACTGTTGGATTATGAAGAAGACGACGAACCCCAGACACAAACTGAAACTCCAGCCCCTACAGCCAGGAAAGAGGTGAAAGGGTCCTATGTATCCATTCATAGCTCTGGCTTCAGAGATTTCCTGCTCAAACCTGAGCTCCTCCGGGCCATTGTGGACTGTGGCTTTGAACATCCCTCTGAAGGTATTCACTTGTGTTTTTTTTTTGTTTGTTTTTTTGAGTAACTTGACCAATTACAAAGACACACAACCTCTTATATGATTAGTGGAACACTTATGAAATATTTCTATATTGTAGGGGTAACTGTATTGTCTGTAGTATCACCAGGCACTTATGTGATCGTTCGGTTCTGAGGTTTGTCATTATGACAATCTAATAACTATTGACCCTTCACCAATGGTATGAAATGTTATTTTTTTAATGCTTGAGATTAATCTCTTGAAAATGCCTTTAAAATCTATTTAACTTCATGTAATAGACACTAGTATAAATACATATGCAGATTTTGATCTTAAAATCCAGAATAAAACCTTTCAAAAACAGTAATCTGTAGTCTTCAGTCTACATCTGATACTTTGGGGCTTGATCAGGCCATGGTCGGCCTGAGGCACTCAGAGCAGCAAACGCTGCAAGCAAATAAAGGAATTTTCAGCATGACGTATTTTATACTTCATGAATGAACACTGGTAAATCCTAGCATTCCAAAAACGATAGAATTTACCATCACTTTAACAAAAATATTTTTTAATTACTTGAATCATCTGTTTACTTTTGACTATAGTGTCCCTTTTTTCTCTTCTGAATACTTCTAAATACGTTAGTCAGTTTCAGTATGAAAAGGCCATAAGACATGTTCACCATACCTCCCCTCACAAATCCTATTGTGTATCATTTCACATCTCCACATATTCAGGTATACTCAAATGTTTTGAGCATTTCAACTTCTTTTTTTTTTCAGTTCAGCATGAGTGCATCCCACAGGCTATTCTGGGCATGGACATCCTATGCCAGGCAAAATCTGGTATGGGAAAAACAGCAGTTTTTGTACTGGCTACCCTGCAGCAAATTGAGGCGGTGGACGGACAGGTGTCTGTGCTAGTTATGTGCCATACTCGTGAGCTAGCCTTCCAGATAAGCAAGGAATACGAGAGGTTCTCAAAGTACATGCCCACTGTCAAGGTGATAATGGACTTTCCCTAGTAATATGATTACAATAATTATCCTTTATTGCTCTATCTTCAATTTATAATTTGTTGTTTTCAATCTTACTAGGTGGCTGTTTTCTTTGGTGGCCTCTCAATAAAAAAAGACGAGGATGTTATTCGCAAAAATTGCCCTCACATTGTTGTTGGAACCCCTGGTCGCATTCTGGCACTGGTTAGGGACAAGACCTTGAACCTGAAGAATGTGAAACACTTTGTGCTGGATGAATGTGACAAGATGTTGGAGCAGCTAGGTTTGTCTTTGGACATACTACATACATAGATTTAGTTTGTGTTTTTTTATATAGGGGGGACTAAAGATTCTGGCTCCTAGAGTTTGAACAAATTTGTCGAGCCCGGTTTTACACTGATCAATTAAGTAGCTTGTTAAAGGGAAATTAAACCATGTGTAATTACAATAAATTCAGTTTAATTACTATAGCATAACCTATCAGCCAAGTCTTAACAAATCTGGGCCAAAGGGGGACGCAAGTCAAAATTAAACTTTCATTTTCAGATAGAGCATGCCATTTTAAACAACTTTCCAATTTACTTCCATTAAAAAAAGTGCAGTCTTTTTATATTTAAACTTTTTGAGTCACCAGCTCCTACTGAGCATGTGCAAAAATTCACAGAATAAGTGTATGCATTTGTAATTGGCTGATGGCTGTCACATGGTACAGGGGAGTGGAAATAGACATAACTTTCAAAATTTCGGGGAAAAAATCTATCCATTGGAAGTTCAGACTAAGTGCTATTGCATTGTCTAATCTTGCATTTGTTGATTATGCAAATCTACTGTTGACTGGTCCTTTAAGTCCTAAGGATGCAAGGCTAGCCACTGTCTTAAAGGACCAGTCAACACGGTAGATTTGCATAGTCAACAAATGCGAAATAACAAGACAATACAAAAGCATTAGTCTGAACTTCAAATTATCAGATTTTTTTTTCTGACAATTTTAAGTTGTTGTTGTTTTCCACTCCCCGTGTACCATGTGACAGCCATCAGCCAATCACAAATGCATACACGTACCATGTGACAGCCATCAGCCATTAACAAATACATACACACTTATTCTTGCACATGCTCAGTAGGAGCTGGTGACTCAAAGTTTAAATCTAAAAATGTGCACATTTTGTTAATTGAAGTAAATTGGAAAGTTGTTTAAAATGGCATGCTCAATCTGAATAATGAAAGTTTAATTTTGATTGAGTGTTCCTTTAACTGTAAAATAAATATTCTTTATACTTATTTTATCTGGAAAATGTGTCAGCCTTGAAAAGACAATGGCAGGCATTTTTTTAAAGGACCAGTCAACAGATTTGCATAATCAACACATGCAAGATAAGACAATTGCAATAGCACTTAGTCTGAACTTCAAATGAATAAGTTTTTTTTTTTCTCTTAATTTTAAGATGTGACAGCCATCAGCCAATCACAAATGCATACACGTACCATGTGACAGCCATCAGCCAATCACAAATGCATATACGCTTATTCTGTGAATTCTTGCATATGCTCAGTAGGAGCTGGTGACTCAAAGTTTAAATATAAAGAGACTGCACTTTTTTAATGGAAATAAATTGGAAAGTTTAATATTGCATGCTCTATCTGAATAATGAAAGTGTAATTTTGACTTGTGTAAATTTAAGTTCTTAGAATTAGGACTAGTTAAAATTTCAGAACACTTTTTTTTTTTTTTTTTTTTTTTAATTTTTTTTTTTTCTGGGAGCAAAATGAATAAAAATATATTGGAAACCTGTTCCATTATGGATAACCAAACAATATATATAAAAAAGCAGGTACTTAGTCTCTTTAATAGCTGGGTCTTATTGGCCTTTGAAGATGGAGATAACCGCTTTTAAAGGGACAGTAAAGTAAAAATTTAACTCATGTTTTTTTTTTTTTAAAAACCGCTTTGCAATATTTAAATTTGCTTTGTTCTCTTGGTATTTTTGTTGAAAGCGAAACCTAGGTAGGCTTATGGGCTGATTTTAAGCCTGTCTTAGTGCATTTTATTAGTTTTTCACAGCTATGCAGTGCAAGTCTGTGTGCAACATACATAACATTGTGCTCAATCCCACAGTGTTATGCTTGAGTCGGCGCTGGCTAAAATGCAAGTTTGTAAAAGGCACTGAGATAAGGAGGCAGACTGTAGAGGCTTGGATATAAGCTAGAGTTAAAAAGTATAGTAAGTGTTGATTAAGCAAAACTGGGGATTTTGGTAATAAAGGGGCTATCTGTCCTATAAAACAAAGAAATTCATGTAGGCTGTCTCTTTAAGAGTACTGTAAATATTGCCAACACTGAGGTTAAATGTTTGTTTTATTTTTGTCTTTTTAGAGCTTTTGCATTGCATGGATTTGCTTATCTATACTATGGTTTAAATGGACATGAAACTTTATGTATACAGTCTGTCCTGGTGGGTTGATAGACTTGCTCAAAAGGGTGATTAAAGACAGCTGTTTAATTTGCTATGGATTAACAGGTGAATGACTGAAAATGAATGGTGTGACAACTGGGAATTGGGTGAACATATGCTAGTGACTAGTTAAATTCAAGATGGGGGTGGGAAATTGTGTACTTACAGTTGCTATACTTAAGTCATGTGAGGAAAGAGAAATGGCGGCTGGCTTTTGTATTTTAAAAAGGTTTATTTTGAAAGATCATGTCATTTTTACTTTTTCTATTAGATATGCGCAGGGATGTACAGGAGATTTTCCGTCTGACTCCACACGAGAAACAGTGCATGATGTTCAGTGCCACACTCAGCAAAGAGATCCGTCCCGTCTGCAGGAAATTCATGCAGGATGTAAGTTGCTTTTCCTTGTGGTGTTTCTTTTGGTGGGGTAACTTAAAGGGATGGTAATACCTTTAATTTCTAGACATTTCTGTTGTGTTGCTATAGAATTGCAAAGTCTTAGGGGTCGATTTATCAAACCTTTTTGTCAGGCGTTGCTTCCTATGACTAGGTTCTCAGAAGAGAATCTGCAGTCCGTATTTAACAAGCAGCGGTCATAAGACTGCTGCTTCACTAATCTTCAATCGGAGAGATTGACTGCTCCTGCCCGGACGCGATTAGCTGTGCACAGGCAGGGGGTGGCGTTGCACAAGAGCGCAAAATTGCGTTCTAGTGCAATGCTGAATTCCGGCAGTGGAATTCAGCCCAATAGAGGCGGACAGCGGCTCATATGTGCTATGTGCTTTTTACTTCTGTTTTTCAATAGCCAAATTCCACCCACTATTTAACTTATTTGTTTGAGCCAATATGGGTTTTAGTTAGATTAGTAGGCTAGCCATGTTAATAAAGTTAGTATTAAGTACTCTATTTTGCAATTATTATTAAAGCCAAATAGTGAGTTGTAGCAGAGTAAGCGTTAAGTCAGCAGGGTGCTTTTCATGTTCCGAGAAGTAGAAATTTCTTCATTTTTAGAGCTAAATAAATTTAAAAGGGGGCAAAATAATGAAAATAAATTACAAAGTGGTTTCATTATACTTAGTTATTGTAAAGTTTAATGAATAAGTGCCCAGTATCTAAAAATCTTTAAAACAGGGGCTCTTTCTTTAATTAAACTATACAAAGATGCTTACTTTATAAAATACTTACCTTTGCGTTATGGTAAATCTATCACCAATCCTCCACCCGCAGCTGCTGCTTTCTTTAGCAGATCAATGACTAATCCAGCTTCCTCCAATCGTTGTGTGCCCCCTTTGGCATCCAGCTCATGGGGCACACAACAATTGGAGGAAGCCGGATTAGTCATTGATCTGCTAAAGAAAGCAGGAACTGCGGGTGGAGGATTGGCATTTACCATAACGCAAAGGTAATTTTAAAAATAAGCATCTTTGTTTATTGAATGCAATTGCCCCTGTTAAGAGTTTCAGGATACCTGGCACATATTCATTAAACTTTACAATTACTATTGACTAAACATTTTATATAAGAATCTCAAGGTGTTTACTAACTCTTAAGGGATTTAGAAGCTTTCTGTAGTATAATTTAGGGAGAAGTTTAGATAAAAAAAAAAAATAAAAAAAAATCCTCTGGTTATTTAATGACCATAATTTTATCCCACCAGCCCATGGAGGTGTTTGTGGATGATGAAACAAAGCTGACACTACACGGTTTGCAACAATATTACGTTAAATTGAAAGACAGTGAGAAAAATCGTAAGCTCTTCGATCTTCTAGATGTGTTGGAGTTCAATCAGGTATGTGTGTAAAAAATTATATTCAAGTCTTGAGGAATTTACACTCCATGTTTGTAGCAGTTATTGTGGGTTTGCGTTAAGGGACAGTAAAGTCAAAATTAAACTTCAATGGATTGGATAGAGCATGACATTGTATACAACTTTCCATTTTCTATTATCAATTGTGCTTAATGCTTTCAGTAATCTTGGGTGAACTCAGGAGCGTGCATCTCTCTAGCCATCTGGCAGCTGTTTGCAGCATTATTTATAGCAACTATATATACACTGCTGCCATAGAATGCTAAAGACTTGTGCCTGCTCCTAAGCTCATGTCGGCTTACCAAGCTTTTCTCTTCAATAGACGATACAGAACAAAGCAAATTTAATAGAAGTAAATCAGAAAGTTATGTTAAATCATTCTCTATCCAAATCATGAAAGGTTGATTTCTTCTGTTAAGTGTGATCAGTCCACGGGTCATCATTACTTCTGGGATATTACTCCTCCCCAACAGGAAGTGCAAGAGGATTCACCCAGCAGAGCTGCATATAGCTCCTCCCCTCTACGTCACTCCCAGTCATTCTCTTGCACCCAACGACTAGATAGGATGTGTGAGAGGACTATGGTGATTATACTTAGTTTTATATCTTCAATCAAAAGTTTGTTATTTTAAAATAGCACCGGAGTGTGATATTATCTCTCTGGCAGAGTTTGAAGAAGAATCTACCAGAGTTTTTGTTATGATTTTAGCCGGAGTAGTTAAGATCATATTGCTGTTTCTCGGCCATCTGAGGAGAGGTAAACTTCAGATCAGGGGACAGCGGGCAGATGAATCTGCATAGAGGTATGTAGCAGTTTTTATTTTCTGACAATGGAATTGATGAGAAAATCCTGCCATACCGATATAATGTCATGTATGTATACTTTACACTTCAGTATTCTGGGGAATGGTACTTCACTAGAATTACACTGTAAGAAATACATAAAGCTGTTTAATAACTAGAGATTATGTTTAACGTTTTTGCTGGAATGTAAAATCGTTTTCATTTGCTGAGGTACTGAGTGAATAAATGTTTGGGCACTATTTTTCCACTTGGCAGTTGCTTAATCTGTTTTCTGACAGTTTCTGTTCTCCCTCACTGCTGTGTATGAGGGGGAGGGGCCGTTTTTTGGCGCTTTTACTACGCATCAAATATTTCAGTCAGCAACTCATTGTATTCCCTGCATGATCCGGTTCATCTCTACAGAGCTCAGGGGTCTTCAAAACTTATTTTGAGGGAGGTAATTTCTCTCAGCAGAGCTGTGAGAATTATAGTTTGACTGAGATAAAAAACGTTTATTCTGTAATTTGTTTCCTGCTTTCAGAATTTGTTATCTTTGCTAATGGGATTAAACCTTTGCTAAAGTTGTGTTGTTTACAAGGATTGAGGCTATAACTGTTTCAATTTATTAATTTTCAACTGTCATAGATCTTCTGTGCTTCTTAAAGGCACAGTACGTTTTAATATTCTAATTGAATTGTATTTCCAAGTTGCAAGTTTATTTGCTAGTGTGTTAAACATGTCTGATTCAGAGGATGATACCTGTGTCATTTGTTGCAATGCCAAAGTGGAGCCCAATAGAAATTTATGTACTAACTGTATTGATGCTACTTTAAATAAAAGTCAATCTGTACAAATTGAACAAATTTCACCAAACAACGAGGGGAGAGTTATGCCGACTAACTCGCCTCACGTGTCAGTACCTACATCTCCCGCTCAGAGGGAGGTGCGTGATATTGTAGCGCAGAGTACATCTGGGCGGCCATTACAAATCACATTACAGGATATGGCTACTGTTATGACTGAGGTTTTGGCTAAATTACCAGAACTAAGAGGTAAGCGTGATCACTCTGGGGTGAGAACAGAGTGCGCTGATAATATTAGGGCCATGTCAGACACTGCGTCACAGGTGGCAGAACATGAGGACGGAGAACTTCATTCTGTGGGTGACGGTTCTGATCCAAACAGACTGGATTCAGATATTTCAAATTTTAAATTTAAACTGGAAAACCTCCGTGTATTACTAGGGGAGGTGTTAGCGGCTCTGAATGATTGTAACACAGTTGCAATACCAGAGAAAATGTGTAGGTTGGATAAATATTTTGCGGTACCGACGAGTACTGAGGTTTTTCCTATACCTAAGAGACTTACTGAAATTGTTACTAAGGAGTGGGATAGACCCGGTGTGCCGTTCTCACCCCCTCCGATATTTAGAAAAATGTTTCCAATAGACGCCACCACAAGGGACTTATGGCAAACGGTCCCTAAGGTGGAGGGAGCAGTTTCTACCTTAGCTAAGCGTACCACTATCCCGGTGGAGGATAGCTGTGCTTTTTCAGATCCAATGGATAAAAAGTTAGAGGGTTACCTTAAGAAAATGTTTGTTCAACAAGGTTTTATATTGCAACCCCTTGCATGCATTGCGCCGATCACGGCTGCAGCGGCATTCTGGATTGAGTCTCTGGAAGAGAACATTGGTTCAGCTACTCTGGACGACATTACGGACAGGCTTAGAGTCCTTAAACTAGCTAATTCATTCATTTCGGAGGCCGTAGTACATCTTACTAAACTTACGGCGAAGAATTCAGGATTCGCCATTCAGGCACGCAGGGCGCTGTGGCTAAAATCCTGGTCAGCTGATGTTACTTCTAAGTCTAAATTGCTTAATATACCTTTCAAAGGGCAGACCTTATTCGGGCCCGGGTTGAAAGAGATTATCGCTGACATTACAGGAGGTAAAGGCCATGCCCTGCCTCAGGACAAAGCCAAGACTAGACAGTCTAATTTTCGTTCCTTTCGTAATTTCAAAGCAGGAGCAGCATCAACTTCCTCTGCACCAAAACAGGAAGGAGCTGTTGCTCGCTACAGACAAGGCTGGAAACCTAACCAGTCCTGGAACAAGGGCAAGCAGACTAGGAAACCTGCTGCTGCCCCTAAAACAGCATGAATTGAGGGCCCCCGATCCGGGATCGGATCTAGTGGGGGGCAGACTTTCTCTCTTCGCCCAGGCTTGGGCAAGAGATGTTCAGGATCCCTGGGCGCTAGAGATAATATCTCAGGGATACCTTCTGGACTTCAAATACTCTCCTCCAAGAGAGAGATTTCATCTGTCAAGATTGTCAACAATTCAGACAAAGAAAGAGGCGTTTCTACGCTGCGTACAAGAGCTCTTGTTAATGGGAGTAATCCATCCAGTTCCACGATCGGAACAGGGACAGGGGTTTTACTCAAATCTGTTTGTGGTTCCCAAAAAAGAGGGAACTTTCAGACCAATCCTGGACTTAAAGATCCTAAACAAATTCCTAAGAGTTCCATCGTTCAAGATGGAGACTATTCGGACAATTTTACCTATGATCCAAGAGGGTCAGTACATGACCACTGTAGATTTAAAAGATGCTTACCTTCACATACCGATTCACAAAGATCATTATCGGTACCTAAGGTTTGCCTTCCTAGACAGGCATTACCAGTTTGTGGCTCTTCCATTCGGATTGGCTACAGCTCCAAGAATCTTCACAAAGGTTCTGGGTGCTCTTCTGGCGGTACTAAGACCGCGGGGAATCTCGGTAGCTCCATACCTAGACGACATTCTGATACAAGCTTCAAGCTTTCAAACTGCCAAGTCTCATACAGAGTTAGTGCTGGCATTTCTAAGGTCACATGGATGGAAGGTGAACGAAAAGAAAAGTTCACTCGTTCCAGTCGTCAGACTTTTCATCCGGGGGGAGTGGGAACTTCATCCGGAGGTCTTTGCCCAAATACTTCGACGTTGGGGCAAACCAGAGATAGATCTCATGGCGTCTCGACAGAACGCCAAGCTTCCTCGTTACGGGTCCAGATCCAGGGATCCAGGAGCAGTCCTGATAGATGCTCTGACAGCACCTTGGGACTTCAGGATGGCTTACGTGTTTCCACCCTTCCCGTTGCTTCCTCGATTGATTGCCAGAATCAAACAAGAGAGAGCATCAGTGATTCTAATAGCACCTGCGTGGCCACGCAGGACTTGGTATGCAGACCTGGTGGACATGTCATCCTGTCCACCTTGGTCTCTACCTCTGAAACAGGACCTTCTGATACAGGGTCCCTTCAAACATCAAAATCTAACTTCTCTGAAGCTGACTGCTTGGAAATTGAACGCTTGATTTTATCAAGACGTGGGTTTTCTGAGTCAGTTATTGATACCTTAATACAGGCTAGGAAACCTGTTACCAGAAAGATTTACCATAAGATATGGCGTAAATACCTATATTGGTGTGAATCCAAAGGTTACTCTTGGAGTAAGGTTAGGATTCCTAGGATATTGTCTTTTCTACAAGAAGGTTTAGAAAAGGGTTTATCTGCTAGTTCCTTAAAGGGACAGATCTCAGCTCTGTCCATTCTGTTACACAAACGTCTGTCAGAAGTTCCTGACGTCCAGGCTTTTTGTCAGGCTTTGGCCAGGATTAAGCCTGTGTTTAAAACTGTTGCTCCACCATGGAGTTTAAACCTTGTTCTTAATGTTTTACAGGGCGTTCCGTTTGAACCCCTTCATTCCATTGATATAAAGTTGTTATCTTGGAAAGTTCTATTTTTAATGGCTATTTCCTCGGCTCGAAGAGTCTCTGAATTATCAGCCTTACATTGTGATTCTCCTTATTTGATTTTTCATTCGGATAAGGTAGTCCTGCGTACTAAACCTGGGTTCTTACCTAAGGTAGTTACTAACAGGAATATCAATCAAGAGATTGTTGTTCCTTCTTTATGCCCAAATCCTTCTTCAAAGAAGGAACGTCTACTGCACAACCTGGATGTAGTCCGTGCTCTAAAATTTTACTTACAGGCAACTAAGGAATTTCGACAAACGTCTTCTCTGTTTGTCATTTAATCTGGGCAGAGGAGAGGTCAAAAAGCTTCCGCTACCTCTCTTTCTTTTTGGCTTCGTAGCATAATTCGTTTAGCTTATGAGACTGCTGGACAGCAGCCTCCTGAAAGAATTACAGCTCATTCTACTAGAGCTGTGGCTTCCACTTGGGCCTTCAAGAATGAGGCCTCTGTTGAACAGATTTGCAAGGCTGCAACTTGGTCTTCGCTTCATACTTTTTACAAATTTTACAAATTTGACACTTTTGCTTCATCGGAGGCTATTTTTGGGAGAAAGGTTCTTCAGGCAGTGGTTCCTTCTGTATAAAGAGCCTGCCTATCCCTCCCGTCATCCGTGTACTTTTGCTTTGGTATTGGTATCCCAGAAGTAATGATGACCCGTGGACTGATCACACTTAACAGGAGAAAACATAATTTATGCTTACCTGATAAATTCCTTTCTTCTGTAGTGTGATCAGTCCACGGCCCGCCCTGTTTTTAAGGCAGGTAAATATTTTTTAATTTATACTCCAGTCACCACTTCACCCTTGGCTTTTCCTTTCTCGTTGGTCCTTGGTCGAATGACTGGGAGTGACGTAGAGGGGAGGAGCTATATGCAGCTCTGCTGGGTGAATCCTCTTGCACTTCCTGTTGGGGAGGAGTAATATCCCAGAAGTAATGATGACCCGTGGACTGATCACACTACAGAAGAAAGGAATTTATCAGGTAAGCATAAATTATGTTTTTTACTTTACTGTTGCTTTAAATAGCTTGCACTATCAAATAGCTTTGCTCTTAAAGGGATCCTGTACAGTGAATATTTTCCCTAAATGGACAGTTTTACTAAAAAAAAAAAAAAAAAATCTCTGTTACTCCCATTGATCTATTTTACCTGTTGGTGTATTAAATTGTTGACAAATATTAACCTTTATATCAGCAGTTAATATAGCTGCTTTTGCCTGTGCTATCCATACTTATACTGAAAGGTTCTATACTTATGTGTAGGCTATAGAAAAGCAGCCGCAGAAATTGTACTCCTGGTGGGAGGTAGGAGAGATAAGTAATGTTAATTTTACATTTTGATGGGATGTAAGTGTCAAAGAACAAAACCAGCTATTTCATATACAAAAATAAACAATCTCCAACATTTTATCCTCTGCTGATATAACAAGTCAAACACATTAACGGAAAAACTTAACAGTATTACGGTCCCTTTAAAAGGACAGTATACTATAAAATTGTTTTTACCTTAATGTATTTCCAAATATATATATATATATATATATATATATATATATATATATATATATATATATATATTTACCAGCTGCAGAGTATACAATGTGTGATATTTACTTTTAACGTTTGTTTGTGTATATGAATTGGCTGATTTTGTGTTTTGAAGCCACAGCCTAATAAAATGGGTTGAGCTTGTAGGTATAATCGGATATAATTACTTTATCACCTTATGTACATATACATGCTTTTTATCTTATATCTGTCCATAAACCAATCACCAATACTTGGAGAGAACAATGGAAAATTAACTTTTTATTACCTTATTACATCTCTTCTATAGCTCACTGGGAGTGTAATTTCTTCTGGCTGTTTACACACAGCTTAGCCAAAAAATTTCAGGATGGGTGGGGATACCACAGGCTAAAGTAACTATTTAAAATGCCAATATAAGGGTCATGGAAATACTTGTAAACAATGTAATACACTCAAACAGGCAAGTGGATAATTGGGATCAAATTAAAGGGGAGAAACATTTTGAGTAAACGGTCCCTTTTAATGTATTCCCATTAACTTGTTATACCAAGCTGAGAGATTCCTTTTAGTTTCTTGCGATTGAAGTAGCTGGCTTTACTCGTGGAAATTGCTACCCATACTACTCTCAGTAGTAAATGCTTGTCTTTGTGTTCAAACAACTTTATACAAGCATATAAAATTTAGTATTTATCTAAAGTAGGGCTGCAACAACTAATCGTTAAGTTTGATCATAAAAATAGTTGTCAACAAATCTCATTATTAGTTAGGTGGTCAGTGATTAGTTGTTCAGTTGCACAGCACCAGCTGCTTTAACCTGATCTACTGCAACTAAGATTGTGCAAAAACAATTGAATTTATTTAATCTTTTTTCTATCCGATTAATCAGTGTAAAAAAAAAAAGTTTGCACAATACCATGGGCAAGGAGTTCATCGGATTGAAGCAGCTGGTGCTGTGCAATTAACCAACTATTCGCTGACCACCTAATTGATAATGAGATTCTTTGACAACTATTTTTATGATCAATCTTACCGATTAGTTGTTGCAGCCCTAATCCAAAGGGTTGTTTTGAACTTTGATTACTGTCTTGTAGGTGGTGATCTTTGTGAAATCTGTACAGAGGTGTATGGCACTAGCTCAGCTGTTAGTGGAGCAAAACTTTCCAGCCATTGCTATCCATAGAGGCATGTCACAGGAAGAACGGTAAGGGATCAAGAAACCTTAGTTTGTAGAAGTGTTTGGTTTTATTTTTAAGTACTCAGTAGTATCACTTTGTCTCCTCAGACTGTCTCGATACCAACAGTTTAAGGATTTCCAGAGGAGGATACTGGTGGCCACCAACCTGTTTGGTCGAGGAATGGACATTGAAAGAGTCAATATTGTTTTCAATTATGACATGCCAGAGGATTCTGATACTTATTTGCACAGAGTAAGTCTTGAATTGGCTCCTTTAGACTTGTATTGGTAAATAATAAAAAATGTCCTGGGTACATAAAACAGTTTAAAATTGTAATATTAACTGTTTAATTATACTTGGTTAAAAAAACATAATTTATGCTTACCTGATAAATTCCTTTCTTCTGTTGTGTGATCAGTCCACGGGTCATCATTACTTCTGGGATATTATCTGCTCCCCTACAGGAAGTGCAAGAGGATTCACCCAGCAGAGTTGCTATATAGCTCCTCCCCTCTACGTCACCTCCAGTCATTCGACCAAAGACCAACGAGAAAGGAGAAGCCAAGGGTGTAGTGGTGACTGGATTATAATTTAAAAAATATTTACCTGCCTTAAAAAACAGGGCGGGCCGTGGACTGATCACACAACAGAAGAAAGGAATTTATCAGGTAAGCATAAATTATGTTTTCTTCTGTTATGTGTGATCAGTCCACGGGTCATCATTACTTCTGGGATACCAATACCAAAGCAAAAGTACACGGATGACGGGAGGGATAGGCAGGCTCATTATACAGAAGGAACCACTGCCTGAAGAACCTTTCTCCCAAAAATAGCCTCCGAAGAAGCAAAAGTGTCAAATTTGTAAAATTTGGAAAAAGTATGAAGCGAAGACCAAGTTGCAGCCTTGCAAATCTGTTCAACAGAGGCCTCATTCTTAAAGGCCCAAGTGGAAGCCACAGCTCTAGTAGAATGAGCTGTAATTCTTTCAGGAGGCTGCTGTCCAGCAGTCTCATAGGCTAAACGAATTATGCTACGAAGCCAGAAGGAGAGAGAGGTAGCCGAAGCCTTATGACCTCTCCTCTGACCAGAGTACACGACAAACAGGGAAGACGTTTGTCGAAAATCCTTAGTTGCCTGCAAGTAGAACTTGAGGGCACGAACTACATCCAGATTGTGTAGAAGACGTTCCTTCTTTGAAGAAGGATTTGGACACAAGGATGGAACAACAATCTCTTGATTGATATTCCTGTTAGTGACTACCTTAGGTAAGAACCCAGGTTTAGTACGCAGAACTACCTTGTCTGAGTGAAAGATCAGATAAGGAGAATCACAATGTAAGGCTGATAATTCAGAGACTCTTCGAGCCGAGGAAATAGCCATTAAAAATAGAACTTTCCAAGATAACAATTTTATATCAATGGAATGAAGGGGTTCGAACGGAACACCCTGTAAAACGTTAAGAACTAAGTTTAAACTCCATGGCGGAGCAACAGTTTTAAACACAGGCTTGATCCTAGCTAAAGCCTGACAAAATGCCTGGACGTCTGGATTTTCTGACAGACGCTTGTGTAACAAGATGGACAGAGCTGAGATCTGTCCCTTTAATGAGCTAGCCGATAAACCCTTTTCTAAACCTTCTTGTAGAAAGGACAATATCCTAGGAATCCTAACCTTACTCCAGGAGTAATCTTTGGATTCACACCAGTATAGGTATTTACGCCATATTTTATGGTAAATCTTTCTGGTAACAGGCTTCCTAGCCTGTATCAGGGTATCAATAACCGACTCAGAAAAACCACGTTTTGATAAAATCAAGCGTTCAATTTCCAAGCAGTCAGCTTCAGAGAAGTTAGATTTTGATGTTTGAATGGACCCTGTATCAGAAGGTCCTGTCTTAGAGGTAGAGACCAAGGCGGACAGGATGACATGTCCACTAGATCTGCATACCAAGTCCTGCGTGGCCATGCAGGTGCTATTAGAATCACTGATGCTCTCTCCTGTTTGATTTTGGCAATCAATCGAGGAAGCAGCGGGAAGGGTGGAAACACATAAGCCATCCTGAAGTTCCAAGGTGCTGTCAAAGCATCTATCAGAACCGCTCCCGGATCCCTGGATCTGGATCCGTAGCGAGGAAGTTTGGCGTTCTGGCGAGACGCCATGAGATCTATATCTGGTTTGCCCCAACGTCGAAGTATTTGGGCAAAGACCTCCGGATGAAGTTCCCACTCCCCCGGATGAAAAGTCTGGCGACTCAAGAAATCCGCCTCCCAGTTCTCTACTCCCGGGATGTGGATTGCTGACAGGTGGCAAGAGTGAGACTCTGCCCAGCGAAATATCTTTGATACTTCCATCATTGCTAGGGAGCTTCTTGTCCCTCCCTGATGGTTGAAGTAAGCTACAGTCGTGATGTTGTCCGACTGAAACCTGATGAACCCCCGAGTTTTTAACTGGGGCCAAGCTAGAAGGGCATTGAGAACTGCTCTCAATTCCAGAATGTTTATTGGCAGGAGACTTTCCTCCTGACTCCATTGTCCCTGAGCCTTCAGAGAATTCCAGACAGCGCCCCAACCTAGTAGGCTGGCGTCTGTTGTTACAATTGTCCTGTCCGGCCTGCTGAATGGCATCCCCCTGGACAGATGTGGCCGAGAAAGCCACCATAGAAGAGAGTTTCTGGTCTCTTGATCCAGATTCAGAGTGGGGGACAAATCTGAGTAATCCCCATTCCACTGACTCAGCATGCACAATTGCAGCGGTCTGAGATGTAGGCGTGCAAAGGGTACTATGTCCATTGCTGCTACCATTAAGCCGATCACCTCCATGCATTGAGCTACTGACGGGAGTTGAATGGAATGAAGGACACGGCATGCATTTAGAAGCTTTGTTAATCTGTCTTCTGTCAGATAAATCTTCATTTCTACAGAATCTATAAGAGTCCCCAAGAATGGAACTCTTGTGAGAGGAAAGAGAGAACTCTTCTTTTCGTTCACTTTCCATCCATGCGACCTTAGAAATGCCAGAACTAACTCTGTATGAGACTTGGCAGTTTGAAAGCTTGAAGCTTGTATCAGAATGTCGTCTAGGTACGGAGCTACCGAAATTCCTCGCGGTCTTAGTACCGCCAGAAGGGCACCCAGAACCTTTGTGAAGATTCTTGGAGCCGTAGCCAATCCGAATGGAAGGGCTACAAACTGGTAATGCCTGTTTAAGAAGGCAAACCTTAGATACCGGTAATGATCTTTGTGAATCGGTATGTGAAGGTAAGCATCCTTTAAATCCACTGTGGTCATGTACTGACCCTCTTGGATCATGGGTAAGATTGTCCGAATAGTTTCCATTTTGAACGATGGAACTCTTAGGAATTTGTTTAGGATCTTTAAATCCAAGATTGGCCTGAAAGTTCCCTCTTTTTTGGGAACCACAAACAGGTTTGAGTAAAACCCTTGTCCTTGTTCCGACCGCGGAACCGGATGGATCACTCCCATTAATAATAGATCTTGTACACAGCGTAGAAACGCGTCTTTCTTTATTTGGTTTGTTGACAACCTTGACAGATGAAATCTCCCTCTTGGGGGAGAGAATTTGAAGTCTAGAAGGTATCCCTGAGATATGATCTCTAGCGCCCAGGGATCCTGGACATCTCTTGCCCAAGCCTGGGCGAAGAGAGAGAGTCTGCCCCCCACTAGATCCGGTCTCGGATCGGGGGCCCTCGGTTCATGCTGTCTTAGGGGCAGCAGCAGGTTTCCTGGCCTGCTTGCCCTTATTCCAGGACTGGTTAGGTTTCCAGCCTTGTCTGTAACGAGCAACAGCTCCTTCCTGTTTTGGTGCAGTGGAAGTTGATGCTGTTCCTGTTTTGAAATTTCGAAAGGGACGAAAATTAGACTGTCTAGCCTTAGCTTTGGCTTTGTCTTGAGGTAGAGCGTGGCCCTTACCTCCTGTAATGTCAGCAATAATTTCTTTCAAACCGGGCCCAAATAAAGTTTGCCCCTTGAAAGGTATATTAAGTAATTTGGACTTAGAAGTTACATCAGCCGACCAGGATTTTAGCCACAGCGCCCTACGTGCCTGAATGGCGAATCCTGAATTCTTAGCCGTAAGTTTGGTTAAATGTACTACGGCCTCCGAAATGAATGAATTAGCTAGTTTAAGGACTCTAAGCCTGTCCGTAATGTCGTCCAGCGTAGCTGAACTAAGGTTCTCTTCCAGAGACTCAATCCAAAATGCTGCCGCAGCCGTAATCGGCGCGATGCATGCAAGGGGTTGCAATATAAAACCTTGTTGAACAAACATTTTCTTAAGGTAACCCTCTAATTTTTTATCCATAGGATCTGAAAAAGCACAGCTATCCTCCACCGGGATAGTGGTACGCTTAGCTAAAGTAGAAACTGCTCCCTCCACCTTAGGGACCGTTTGCCATAAGTCCCGTGTGGTGGCGTCTATTGGAAACATCTTTCTAAATATTGGAGGGGGTGAGAACGGCACACCGGGTCTATCCCACTCCTTAGTAACAATTTCAG
Organism: Bombina bombina; assembly: GCF_027579735.1. NCBI lineage: Eukaryota > Metazoa > Chordata > Amphibia > Anura > Bombinatoridae > Bombina > Bombina bombina. The sequence goes on along the minus strand of NC_069504.1, from coordinate 771,704,536 downwards.
TTAATCTCTTAGGTATAGGAAAAACGTCAGTACTCGCCGGTACCGCAAAGTATTTATCCAACCTACACATTTTCTCTGGTATTGCAACAGTGTTACAATCGTTAAGAGCTGCTAAGACCTCCCCTAGTAATACACGGAGGTTTTCCAATTTAAATTTAAAATTTGAAATATCTGAATCCAATCTGCTTGGATCAGAACCGTCACCTACAGAATGAAGCTCTCCGTCCTCATGCTCTGCAAGCTGTGACGCAGTATCAGACATGGCCCTAGAATTATCAGCGCACTCTGTTCTCACCCCAGAGTGATCACGCTTGCCTCTTAGTTCTGGTAATTTAGCCAAAACTTCAGTCATAACAGTAGCCATATCTTGTAATGTTATCTGTAATGGCTGCCCAGATGTACTAGGCGCCATAATATCACGCACCTCCCGGGCGGGAGATGCAGGTACTGACACGTGAGGCGAGTTAGTCGGCATAACTCTCCCCTCGCTGTTTGGTGAAATTTGTTCAATTTGTACAGATTGGCTTTTATTTAAAGTAGCATCAATACAGTTAGTACATAAATTTCTATTGGGCTCCACCTTGGCATTGGAACAAATGACACAGGTATCTTCCTCTGAATCAGACATGTTTAACACACTAGCAATAAACATGCAACTCGGTTACAATTTTATTTAACAAAAACGTACTGTGCCTCAAGAAGCACTAAACGATTAAATGACAGTTGAAATAATGAACTGAAAAACAGTTATAGCATCACTCTTTACAAACAACACAACTTTTTAGCAAAGGTTTGTTCCCATTAGTAAAATAACACTAAATTTAAAACATAAAAATTACAGAGCAACGTTTTAAATCACAGTCACTATATAAGTCTCACAGCTCTGCTGAGAGAATCTACCTCCCTTCAAAGAAGTTTGAAGACCCCTGAGTTCTGTTAGAGATGAACCGGATCATGCAGAAAATACAAGAGTAACTGACTGGAAATTTTTGATGCGTAGCAAAGAGCGCCAAAAACGGCCCCTCCCTCTCACACACAGCAGTGAGAGAGAAACGAAACTGTCATAATTAAAACAAGCAAACTGCCAAGTGGAAAAATAATGCCCAAATATTTATTCACTCAGTACCTCATTAATGCAAACGATTCTACATTCCAGCAAAAACGTTTAACATGAAAAATACCTAATAAAAGGTTTAATGTACTTTTACAGAGTAATTCCGGTGAAATACCATCCCCAGAATACTAAAGTGTAGAGCATACATACATGTTCATTATAACGGTATGGCAGGATTTTTTCATCAATTCCATTCAGAAAATAAAAACTGCTACATACCTCAATGCAGATTCAACTGCCCGCTGTCCCCTGATCTGAAGTTTTTACCTCCCTCAGATGGCCGAGAAACAGCAATATGATCTTAACTACTCCGGTTAAAATCATAAGAAAAAACTCTGGTAGATTCTTCTTCAAACTCTGCCAGAGAGGTAATAACACGCTCCGGTGCTATTGTAAAATAACAAACTTTTGATTGAAGTTCTAAAAACTAAGTATAATCACCATAGTCCTCTCACACCTCCTATCTAGTCTTTGGGTGCAAGAGAATGACTGGGGGTGACGTAGAGGGGAGGAGCTATATAGCAACTCTGCTGGGTGAATCCTCTTGCACTTCCTGTAGGGGAGCAGATAATATCCCAGAAGTAATGATGACCCGTGGACTGATCACACATAACAGAAGAAAGCACCATTTATGCTCTGTTTTAAATGTATTTTAACACTGAATATTATGGGAGTGGCATATTCCAGACTTCACAAGCCTACCCCTGCAACATAGTGATTGCTTGGTCTTTGTAGGAAGCAACTTTTCATATCCATCACTTATTGGCCTAAGATTTTCCACCATAAGATCAACTAAAAATGGACAGTTAATTGGTTGATAAGAACTCAAACTGAACGCAAAACTGCATTTGCTACTAGTTTCAATTTATACAATTTTACTAATGTTTTATACAAAATGTAATGGGGCTATTTGTTGCTTTATAGATATTTGAATGTTGATGTCCCTTCACGCTAGGCATGTGGAAGTAGTAGAGGTTCACGCCATTTTAGTATTTCAGAGCCTGATTTCTTCTTGCAATACTACAACACACTAATCTGGATTTGCACAGATCTTATTGTGTTGCACTTTTGCATGAAGACATTTGGCTCCAAAAACACTAATGCTGCAACCGGCCGCAGGCTTCTGAGCACGAATGATGATGTGAATGCACATGCCTACTATACACACTATATAAACAATTTAATTCTGGTTGCTGAATTGTGTATGCCATGAAAGCCGGAAGAACTAAGACGGAAAAAGTTTAGTCTGTAAAAAATGGAGTACATCTGTTTCATGTATTGTCAGTTATCCCAATGGATGGATTTTTTTTTATTGTGCCAATAACTCCTCTATCTCCATAGGTGGCCCGTGCTGGCAGGTTTGGCACAAAGGGCTTGGCCATAACCTTTGTATCAGATGAGGGAGATGCTAAAATCCTCAATGATGTTCAGGACAGATTTGAAGTCAACGTAGGGGAGCTACCCGATGAAATAGATATATCAACATATAGTGAGTATATTATTAGTAGGTTGTCCAACCTAATTCTAGTAAACTACCATTTTCCCATGCCATACGATCTCTACATTTGCTACACATGTAATGTTGGCCACGTTCCATTAATCTCTTTGCGCGCCATATTTATTAGGAAAGTGCAACACACATCAAGATTTGTACAGATATATTAGTGTGTTGGACTTCTTTCCTAATCCAGCAGTTTAAGAGCTGAAATTTCTGTCCGCAGCAATATTCAGCATTTCTTTTCATCACAACATATGCCGAATATGTGCACATGTCTACTAAGTTATTAGTTTGCTAGTCCAGTCAGCATTGGCTATAAATAACTTTGTTCCCTAATTTCTTACCCTCTGCTCTGGGACTAGAAGATGTGTGCATATGTGTTTAGATAGAGATATGAAGAAAAAGAGGGATATAAATACAAAATGTAAACAATTTGCTTAACAATGGTTTATTCCCACAAAATTTTGTTGACACATACACAATGAAGCAGGCCTGTCATCTGAGACTTTAACCCCTAAAAAGATGTTTGATTTTATGTGGGTTTATACATGTACCTGTAATGCAGGGGTTAACAATGCCTGGCACTAAGGCGTCAGGGCTCTTGAAACTATTTTTGGCTTCTAATCTTTGGCTTTTTTTTAAAAAAAAGTTATTTGATGTGGTAACAAGCAGACATAGGCACAGAAAAGTAAATCTGTCAAGCATTTTTTCAAATTATAATTCTTGAGATCTATATTTCCCCCTTAAGCTGCATTTAAATTCTGTACTAGTGAGTACAGTAAATAGTTTCTTCTATAATACATTATCTTTAGTCTAATCATGTCTCACTTTGTAGACTCTATTAAACTGGATTTATGTATTAAAAGTGGACTACTTTTTTTTTGTGTGTTTAAAAGATGGATAACGCCTTTACTACCTTTTTTGCCTAAAGAAAATGGTTCTATTAATATACTTAAAAAAAAAAACCTCTGCCTAAGCCCCATGCAGGCCACCTCATCTCAGTGCTATTTACAACCAGACAGTGCTAGTTTGCGTTTGCCATTTAGGTAACATACTCACTTCTGTGGAGAATGATTATGCAGGAAACAGCACTGATTAGCTCAAATGCAAGTTTGTAAAGCACTGAGATAAGCGGCAGTTTTCAGAGAGGCTTAGATTCAGATAATCGGAGGTAAAAAGTATATAACAGTGTTGGCTTTGCAAAACTGGGGGATTGGGTAATAAAGGGATTATCTTTTTAAATAATAATTTAATATACTCTATTCACATCCAAGCTTTGGTTTTCATAATGGTGTATAGATATATACTGTTGAAAAGACAATTTTATGCTACTGTTTTTGTTTTACCATTCATGTGCTTGTTCAGTTGAGATAGACTTGGTTACCTAATATGCTAGGATGTGTAGAATCCCAAATTTAGGAGCTGGAAGTAAAATTTTAGTACCTTAACTTCCACTATTTAAGCCCTTCTCAAATATATTAAAAGGTAAAACGGGTCCATGCTTTCTAAGTCACACTTTTTTAAACAAGTCCAATGTCTGACATTTTTAGAAAGATAAAATTTTTCAGTTTCCTCTTATTTCCAATTATGTGTTTGGGTTATCGCTAGGTGCAAATGTGAATCGGGAAAACCCAAGCCTTTTCCCAAATGCAGTGCATATATTTTTTTTTTTTTTTTTTTTTAAACATTAAAAAAAAGCTATATAGGCCACAGGCCATGATTTACAACAGCAAGTTTATGTACATTTTAAAAGAAAGCAAGAATATTGAGAATCCAATCCCACTTGTGATGCAGAAAGTCACTTTTGAATATAGCTGTCGAATAGTTCAGAAAGTAAAATCATCTGACTTGAAAAATGTCATTTGCTTCTAGTGATGTTGTAGTATGTACCTAACACTTTTTTTTTTTTTTCTCCTCTGCAGTTGAACAGAGCCGATAACCAAGCCTCTGATTGTTTTGTCCTCCCAGACTAGGGAGCGAAGACTGGTTTTATTATCCTGGGATTTTTTTATTAAGAACTTTGAGTTGTGTAAAAATGGGAAGAAAATTAAAACTTTTTTTTACTATTAAAAACCCTCTTGTGCACTGAAGTAACTTGACAGTCTAAACGGGTTTAAAAGGGTTGATGACACTGATGTGGAAATGATACATTTCTGTATATGGGCAATGACCTTATGGTAGTCTTGTCTAATAAATGTAATTGCTAGATGTACAGATAAGCCACACAAATTTGTGACCAGAAGCAGACTCCTGATGAAGTTTTCAAAAACCTCTTTAAACATAGCTTTGTGCCTTTTTGTTTTAAGCTATATGTAAACTTTATATATTTCAAACTTGCTACATTTTTTTTTTTATTTAATTCCATGCGGTTTTAATTCAAGTCCACAATTCCCACCGTCACTGTAAGAGGTTTTGATTGACAAAGTAGAAATGCGTTTGAAGATTTAGTTGTAAGATGTTTTCTTGGGCTAAAGGTTGGATTCTTTGTTGGGTGATTTAACCTGTATGTAGAGGAAACACAAATTCAGACACTGTACAGAATTTTAGTAACGCTATAGAAATCTAGTCAGCTTACCTTAGTCAGAGTATTTGTGGCAGATGCACTGTTGCTGGTAAACTCTGTGTATCTGCTTGGTGTCTTAAGATGAACGATTGCACAACACAAGAGTGCATATTCATCACGGACCTGTACAGAAAATATACTCCTGAAGAAAATACTGGATGGAGAACTTGCATCAGAGCTATACTGCCCTCTGCTGGAAAAGTTTGTTCTTATGGAATTTTTCTATGGGATTACCTCAAATGAATATGAAACCTAAATTTTTTTTTTATTTTTTTTCATGGTTCAGATAGAGCATGCAAAAAATCTTTTTTGTTCTCTTGGTATTTGTTTGAAAAAAAGGAATGTAAAGCTTAGGAGCTTGACCCTTTTTTGCTTCAGCACCGGGGTAGTGCTTGCTGATTGTTGGCTAAATGCAGCCAGGTCGCTGAACCAAAAATGGACTGGCCCCTAAGCTTTTAAAAATAGATACCAAGACCACGAAGAAAAAAAGGTTGCTTAAAATTGCATGCTATCTGAATCATGAGAAAAAAAATTGGGTTTCATATCCCTTTAAAAAGGGTCAACCATACATGCATGTTACACCCCCCACCACCAAGAAAATCCTTTTACTTTTAAATTATTCTCACCTGTCTGTTTATCAGGCAGTGCAATACAAAGATCTGTAGTCCTTGTAGGGAATTGAGGATAGCAAATAAATTGGCAAAAACCAGGGCAGCTGCTCCAAATTGCAGAAATCCAAATACCCATGTGCATCCTAGAATGGAGAGCTGTGCCACTGCAGTAATTGTTAGGGTCCTAAACAAGAAAGCAGTGACTTTTTAGTTAGATCTCCTAAATCAGCCTTTTAGTTTTCAAGAAAATAGAATGTGTAGATAGTTTAAATAAATTTCTATACATAAACATAAATGTTTTTCCTTAACGTATTTTATTATTGCTATGTTTATTGAAAATTAAAATGTTGAATATTGACTTAATTCTCACAAGCTATTTCCTGTTCCAGAGTTTTAAATTGATGTTTCCAATTTGTGTAATCAGATTAGTAATGGAAACAGTATTTTACATTGACTTAAATTAATCTATTCTGATATGCTGTAACTTTCAAATATAGCAATGAAATTCTAATACCCCACGCTCCGACCAATTTTTAAGTCATTTTATATATGAGCTGACTGATCTCCAATCTGTGCTCTAGCCACAAATAAAAAAAAAAAAAAATATATATATATATATTTAAAAATCAACAGGGTGTGCACCACAAATTTCTCCCTGAATTGCTGAAATAAGTTTCAGCTGAATATTTAGTAGCTTTATTCAACCTTTTTTCATAGATTAGCCACGCCCCCCCCCACAGGCCCTTAAAAGCTGGACTTTTTTCATGCTAACCTATTTCGAACACATTTTATGATACAAAATTACCTGGCTTCTAGATTGTCAAGCCTTGTTAGACTGGTATTGTGTGTTTTAATGTTCTTATAGATAATTATTGAAGTTGGTATTTCATTATTATAATGCAAATACTTTGTAAATATTGTGCTGAAGAGATTGTGCTAGTTGTATTAGTTTTATGCCCATCTAAGTTTTTAAGAAAAACAACTTGCACACATTTGAATAGTCCCTATTAGGGGGTGAGTGGGTTTCATTAGTAAACAAATGCTGAATATTGCCACATTTGGCTATTTCTTTGCTATGGCATGGAAAGTCCACAACTTCATTCCAATTACTAGTGGGATACTCAACTCCTGGCCAGCAGAAGGAGGCAAAGAGCACCCCAGCAAAGCTGTTAAGTGTCACTTCCCTTACCCATAACCCCCCAGTCGTTCTCTTTGCCTTGATCACAGGAGGATGGCGAAGGTGTCTGAAGATATTTAATCCTTTAATGGGTACTTTTCCCTAGCAAGGATTGGGGTCAAGCTGTGTCAATGTCAATCTCTTTAGTAAGAGTAGTGGTGGCTTTTAGCAGTTAGGAGGCAAAGTGGTATTTTCTTTACTTCTAACACCATTGCTACCCCTTTGTAGAAAGCCTTGAGACCTTCCTGGGTGATTGTGACCACAGACGCCAGCCTATTAGGCTGGGGAGCGGTTTGGGGCTCATTAAAATCTCAGGGCCTGTGGACTTGGCAGGAGTCTTCTCTTCCCATAAACATCTTAGTCAAGAGCAATCTTCAATGCCTTGACAGCTTGGCCTCAATTATCTTTAGTCTGGTTTATCAGATTCTAGTTGCACAACATCACCTCTCTGTGGCTTACATCAACCATCAGGGGGGAACTCTGAGTTCCTTAGCAATGAAGGAAGTGTCTCGCATCCTGCAGTGGGCGGAAGCTCACAATTGTCTATCTGCCATCCACATTCCAGGGGTGGACAACTGGGAGGTGGATTTTCTGAGCACAGACTTTTCATCCCGGGGAGTGGGCTCTCCATCCAGAGGTGGTCTCAAAGATAACCCTCAGGTGGGGGTTCCGGAGTTGGATCTGATTGAGTCTCGTCAAAACGCCAAGATACGGTTCAAGGTCAAGAGATCCTCAAGCCGTTCTGATAGACACTCTGGCGATTCCTTGGAACTTCAATCTGGCATACCGGTTTGCTCTCCTTCCACAAGTCCATTGCTCGTATCAAACAGGAGAGAGCATCTGATTTTAATAGCTCCTGCATGGCATTGCAGGATTTGGTTTGTGGATCTAATGAAGATGTCATCTCTTCTACCTTGGAGGTTACTTGTAGATTGAACGCCTAGTTTTTGCTCAGCGTGGCTTCTCTGAGACGGTCATTGATACCATGCTTCAAGATTATAAACCTCTTACTTGCAAGATTTACCATTGGTTATGGCGCAAATACCTTTATTTGTGTGAATCAAAGGGTTTCTCTTGGAGCCAGAGTAAGGATACCCAGAATTTTATCTCTTCTTCAAGAGGGCCTGGAGAAGGTTGCTGCATAAATCTGACCATTCAGAGTACTGACAGTCTATTCTTTTGCTCAAACATCTGGCAGACTTGCTAGATGTCCAATCTTTTGTTCAGGATCTGGTCAGAATCAGGCCTGTGTTGCTCCTCCTTGGAGCCTTAAAGGGATACTGAACCCAATTTTTTTTTCTTTCGTGATTCAGAGCATGACATTTTAGGCAACTTTCTAATTTACTTCTATTAAATTTTCTTCATTCTCTTGGTATCTTATTTGAAATGTAAGTTTAGATGCCGGCCCATTTTTGGTGAACAACCTGGGTTGTTCTTGCTGATTGGTGGATAAATTCATCCACCAATAAAGTGCTGTCCAGAGTGCTTAACTTCTAAAAAAAAAAAAAATGCCTTTTTCAAATGACAGCAAGAGAACAAAGAAATTGATCATAGGAGAAAAAAAATTTGGGTTCAGTGTCCCTTTAATCTTGTGCTTAAAGTTATGCAACAGATTCAATTGTTAGCAAGAAGAAACAAAACTTTCCAAGATATTTCTTCTGCTTGCAGGGCTTCTGAGCTTTCGGGTCTATATATATATATATTCCAAAAAGACTGTCCTTCATACTAGGCTGGGATTTCTTACTAAGGTAGTGTCGGATTGCAATATTAACCCCTTAATGACCACAGCACTTTTCCATTTTCTGTCCATTTGGGACCAAGGCTATTTTTACATTTCTGCGGTGTTTGTGTTTAGCTGTAATTTTCCTCTTATTCATTTACTGTACCCACACATATTATATACCTTTTTTTCTCACCATTAAATGGACTAAAGATACCATTATTTTCATCATCTTATAATTTACTATAAAAAAAATTATAAAATATGAGGAAAAAATTGAAAATAACACACTTTTTCTAACTTTGACCCTCAAAATCTACACTTCAACAACTACCAAAAAACTCCCATGCTAAATAGTTTCTAAATTTTGTCCTGATTTTAGAAATACTCAATGTTTACATGTTCTTTGCTTTTTTTGCAAGTTATAGGGCAATAAGTACAAGTAGCACTTTGCTATTTCCCAATTTTTTTTAAAAAAATTAGCGAGTTACATTGGAACACTGATATCTGTCAGGAATCCCTGATTAACCCTTCACATATATATTTTTTAAAAGAACACAACCTAAGGTATTAAACATGGGGTATTTTGACTCTTTCCATGCAACTATTTTACCACCAATCTATGCCAAAGTTTGAAAAAAAAAAAGTGGTGATTTTTTGACAAAATAGCAATTCAAGAATACATTTACTGAGAACGTTAAGGGTTACTGCCAAATAACACCCCAATATGTCTTCAGCAGCATCTCCTGAGTACAGTGATACCACCCATGTATAGGTCTGTTGGGTTCTCTGGGGGCTAAAAGGCCTTATTTTTAGGGGGCGCATTCCAGTTTTTCAACTTGGAATTTTCATATCTGTCATCATGCACCCATGTCCTATTAGGGACATTTCTGAAGCTGGCCAATGTAATTTACCCCCATCAAACCATATATTTTTGAAAAGTAGACACCCTAGGGTATTTCAAATGCTTGTATTTTAACACTTTCCATGCACTAATTCAACCACCAGTCTTTGTCAAACTTTTGGGTAGTCATTATTTTGTGTTATTTTTCACACACATTGTACTTTAGGCATGGATTCTCAGTTCCTGTTATGTGTTACTACCAAAAAAAACCTCAATATGTGTTCAACAACATCTCCTGAGTACAGTGATACCACCCATGTATAGGTGTGTCGGGTTCTCTGGGGGCTAAAAGGCCTTAATTTTAGGAAGCGCATTCCAGTTTTTCAACTTGGAATTTTCACATCGGTCATCATGCACCCATGTCCTATTAGGGACATTTCTGAAGCCGGCCAATGTAAATTACCCCCATCAAACCATATATTTTTGAAAAGTAGACACCCTAGGGTATTTCAAATGCTGGTATTTTAACACTTTCCATGCACTAATTCAACCACCAGTCTTTGTCAAACTTTTAGGTAGTCATTTTTTTGTGTTATTTTTCACACACATTGTACTTTAGGCATATATTCTCAGTCCCTGTTATGTGTTACTGCCAAAAAAAAACTCAATATGTATTCAAAACATCTCCTGAGTACAGTGATACCACCCATGTATAGGTGTGTTGGGTTCTCTGGGGGCTAAAAGGCCTTATTTTTAGGGGGCACATTCCAGTTTTTCAACTTGGAATTTTCACATCCCATGCACCCATGTCCTATTTGGGACATTTCTGAAGCCGGCCAATGTAATTTACCCCCATCAAACCATATATTTTTGAAAAGTAGACATCCTAGGGTATTTCAAATGCTGGTATTTTAACACTTTCCATGCACTAATTCAACCACCAGTCTTTGTCAAACTATTGGGCAGTCATTTTTTGTGTTATTTTTCACACACATTGTATTTTAGACATGAATTCTCAGCTCCTGTTATGTGTTACTGCCAAAGAAGACCCCAATATGTGTTCACCAACATCTCCTGAGTACAGTGATACCACCTATGCATAAGTTTCTTGGCTTGTTCGGGGGGTGTAATGCCAAATGTCCAACATGCGTTTGTGTTTTTTTTTTTTTCTTCACATTTAACATTTTCTTTGCCTATTGTCTTTTTGGGGGTATTTTAACATACCCCAATTTATTTGTTTCCATGAATGTGCATATTTTTTAAATGTTGACACCCCAAGGTATTGTATATGGTGTGTTTTGATGCATTTGAAGTAACTGTTTTAGCCAAAAAATTGGAGAAAGTGTATGGTGGCATTTTTTCAATTTTCATTTTTACACACACATTGCTTTTTGACTATGATTTAGGAGAGACTGTTGTAAGTTAGTGCAAAAAATACTTCAGGTTGTTTTCTGCTAGGCACCCTGAGTACACCTATACCCCCCATGCATAGGTTTGCCAGGATTTTGGGAAGGTTATGTTACAATTTTATGACTTGTGATTTTAGTTATTAAGTGAGAGTTAGTATATAAAAAAATAAAAAATGTGTTAAAAAAAAACTAAAGATAGGCCTATCAGAAGAAATACTAAGTGCCTCGACCCACCGAGGCACTTAGCACACTAGCAGAGCATTGGAAGCGTGTCCGATCGCTTCAGATGCTCTGCTGCACTGCCGGGCTCCACGTGGAGCAAAACCGGGAGTGATCAATCTGGTCCCGGCACTCCGGAACAGCACTGCAGGGATGCCTAGACATCGAGGCATCTCTGCGGTACTGTAATAGTGTCTGGAAGCGATCTTGATCGTTTCCAGCACTCACTTTAGCCGAGGACGTGCAGGGTACGTTGTCGGGCGTTAACTGCCTTTTTTTTTTCCGGACGTACCCTGCACGTCCTCGGTCACTAAGGGGTTAATCAGGAAATTGATGTTACTTTTTGTCCCAATCATTCCCAGAAGGAACGTCTCTTGCATAACCTGGATCTTGTGTGTGTGTGCTCTAAAATTTTACCTTTTAAGCAACTAACAATTTTTGGAAATATAGTGCATGGTTTGGTAATCTCAAGGATCAGAAGGTTGAGAAGTGTTAGCTTAGGAGACAGCAGCTGGACAGCAACCAACCTCCTGAGCGAAATACGGCTCATTCCACTAGGGCTGTCTCCTCTTCCTGGGCTTTCAAAAATGAAGCTTCTGTGCAGCAAATTACCAAGGCGGTAACATGGTCCTCTTTGCATACTTTTTCCCAATTCTACAAATTTGATACTTTTGCTTCGGCTGGTTATTGGTTCCCCCTAGTAATTGGAATGAAGTTGTGGACTCTCCATGTCATAGAAAAGAAAATTTATGCTTATCTGAGAAATTTCTTTCCGGTCATGGAGAGTCCACAACCCTGCCCTTATTTAAATTTAAGAAGGCAGTTTTTTTTCTTCCTTTGGCCGAATGGCTGGGGGTTATGGGTATTGGCAGAGAGGTGCAGCAGATGAAGTGACGTGTAAGGAAGATGAGCTTGGCAGAGGCATTCATAATGGCTTGTAAAGGAGCTATGCGGCAGCTAGGTAGACTAGAGAGGACGGAGTTGCAGTAGTGGAGGTGGAAAAGGAGAGAGTGGATTAAAATTTTAGTTGTGTCTTGGGTAAGGAAATGTCTATTTTTAGAGATGGTTTTTAAGGTGGAAGCGGCAGGCTTTAGCCGAGGAGTGAAGGAAAAGTCTGAGTCAAGTGAAACCCTGAGCTATCGGGCATGTAGGGTAAGGGTAATGATGGAATTATCAACCTTTATAGAAAATTTGGGGGTGTAGCTATTGGAAGAAGGGGGAGAAAAAAGGAGTTCAGTTTTGGAGAGATTTAGCTTAAGGTAGTGAGAGGACATCCAAGATGAGATATGAGACAGTTACACGGGTTAGTAAGGAAGGTAGGTCTGGTGCAGAGAAGTAGATTTGGGTGTGTTCGTTATACAAATGATATTGAAACTCCTGGGACTTTATTAAGGAACCTAATGATGACGTGTAGATTAAAAAGAGAAGGGGACCGAGGACTGAACCTTGAGGTACCCCAACAGCGAAGTAACAGGGCAGAGGATGCTCTGGAGAAGGCTACATTAAATGTACAGTCAGATAGGAAGAGAACCAAGAGCGGGCTGTGTTGTAGATGCCGAAGGATTGGAGCAAAAGAGGGTGGTCGAAGGCTGCAGACCGGTCAAGGAGGATAAGCAGAGAGAAGTGGGCTTTGGATTTTGCTGTAAGTAGGTCGTTTGTAACCTTGACAATTGCGGTCTCTGTGGAGTGATGGGGACGAAATCCAGATTGCATTGGGTCAAGAAGAGAGTTTAGTGTAAGGAAATGTGATAGATGTGCATATACTAGCTTTATGAGGAGCTTTGATGCAAGAGGGTGTAGGGCGGTAGTTGGATGGGAGGTTGGATTGAGGGAAGGTTTATTGAGGATAGGTACGACAAGTGCGTGTTTTAGAGAGATGAGGGAAATATACCAGTGCTGAGGGAGAGGTTGAAAATATGTGGGGGTGAGGGGACAGTATAAGGACAGAAACTTCATCCCCTTTAACAGGGGCAAAAGAGCTACATTTTTTTTTTTTTATATATATTTGGGTTTTGGATGATTGGGAGATGATTTCATTTATGGAGTCAATTTTGTTGTTGAAGTGGCTGGCAAAATCTTGAGCTGAGAGAGAAGTTGTATTAGGAGGTGGTGGTGGGCGGAGAAGAGTATTGAACGTGGAAAAAACATTTTGGGTTAGAAGAAAGATTAGAGAAGTATTGTTGCTTATAAAGATTAAGGGCAGAATAGTAGGAGTTTAGGAAGAACTTGTAGTGAACAAAGTCACCTGAACTCTGAGATTTCCTCCAGTTTCGGTCAGCAGTACGGGAACATCTGTGTAGGTACTGTGTCAGGGGTGTATGCCAGGGCTGAGGATGGTTTCTGAGCTATGGTTGTAGGGGCCAGATTGTCAATGACCAATGTAAGGGTAGAATTATAATGGTAAATAGGGCAGGAAAAGGAGGTGATGGATGAGAGGTTTGAGAGAGCTAGCGAGTGGTTTAGATCTAATGACTTAGTGCTTCTGTGAAGTTTGGTGTGAGGGCAGTTGTAGGGAGGGAAGTGATGTTGCAAGTTAGGAGATGATGATCAGAAAGAGGAAAAGGGGAGTTTGTGAAATTTGAGAGAGTGTATCGATAGGTGAAAATCAGATCAAGGGAGTGACCATCTTTGGGAGTGGGAGAGTCAGTCCTTTGTAACAGGCCAAAAGAAGAAGTAAGTTGAAGGTGTTTTGCAGTGGGATTGTCAAGATGGATGTTGAAGTTGCCTAGAATGAGGGCAGGGGTGTCTTAGGAAAGGAAATAAAGATGCCAGGCACCAAAGTGATCTAAAAATTGAGTTGGGAGCAGTATATGACTGCAACACGTATAGAGAGGGGAGAGAATAAACTAGTCATGTGTGCTTCAAATGAAGAAAATGTGAGGGAAGAGAAGGGCTGTATTTGTTGAAAGGTGCAATGAGAAGAAAATAAAATACCAGCACCACCTCCTTGTCTATTGCCAGACCTTGGAGTGTGGATTCTGTGAGTGGGAGATAAAGAGATCATGGATAGAAATGAGCTTGTTGCAAACAGAGCGAGAGTTCCAGCGTGAACAAGTAAATGGGGAGGTGGTTTTAGATATAAGAGTAATGAGATAAAGATTACCAGAGTTTTGTTTATGAAGCCTATTGAAAGGCACACATGAATGTGCAAGGCTAGGAAGTTGTGGGGGACCAGGATTAGGAGAGATGTCGCCAGCAGCTAGTATGAGCAAGAGGGAGAGTGACATGAGAAGCAGATTTCTAGTAGTGAGATTGTTTTTGGGCTGAAGTGCAAGGGGGAGAGAGAGAGAGTGTGTTCATGAGTACAAAAGTAAGGTGAGTATAAGAGAGATGGGCTAATGAACAGTGCAGGTGGAGAGGGAGACGGAGTAATTGAATAATGTTTGTTATAGAGACAAGAGGTAGCAAAGAGGAATATGAAGATATTGAGCATTATTACAAAAGTGGGAACCAATTAAACACATAAGACACAGTATTACAGCAGCACTTGCATGAGGATGTAACGAGATACATATAACACAATATTACAAGAGTCCTTGCCCAATCCTTGTATAATTCTTATCTTAGTGCCTCACTTCTAAAATGTTCACTTTAGAAATGTGAACATATGAAGTTGTGCACTCCATGCCCGTAAAGAAATGTCAGGTAAATATAAATTTTGTTTTTCAGAGAGAATTCTTCTTGCAAATGCATCTTATCAGGTTGTCTTCAAAATCACTTCATGATACAAAACTGATAATACTGAAATCTGGCCCTTTAATAAAAACTATCTGATAATCCCTTATCTAGTACATATTGAAAGAACTGAAGAATTCTAGTGATTCTAATATATTTCCACGATAAACACCACAGTAAGCTTTCCAAATATTATGATAAATGTTCTGTGTGACAGGCTTGCAGTATAGATAATCTATATAGATAGAATCTGGGAAATTTCTGTTTTTGAAAACTAGTCGTTACAACCTCCACTTCATCAGATTCAAAGATTTGAGATCCAGAAGATACAAGGGTCTTTGAGACAGCAGATCTTTCCTAAGGGGTAGAGCCCATGGAGGAAGAGATGGCATCTCTTTATTAGGTCAGCATACCAAATTCTGCTGGGCTATGCTGTTTCTATGAAATTTATAGAAGCCAATTCCTGTTTGGTTTCTACAATGGCTCTTGGAAGAAGACTAAACTGAGAAAATAGGCCATATGAAAGTTCCAAGGGCAGACTATGTAGTACCTTATACAAGGAGAGTTCTAGGAATAGTTTCTGGGCTATGTTTAATGTCTGAGATTTACCCATGAGCGTACTGACATGCCGTAATTGAGGTATTCCTTTACCCCTACTTCCAGTGAAGATGGATACTGTGTCTCAAATTAGTTCTGAGCTCCCAATATCTAATTAGATAGAAAATAATAAAATCTTGCTTGCAGTGCACTTCTCAACCTCTCTCCTCGGAGGCCAAGAACTGGGTGGGGAGAATTCATGTGGAAGGGGCTAAAGCTCTTTTGAGGGTTCTTGATCTCCTCCTAGTGGCTGGTTATATACCCACACGTTATGGACTCTCCTCATCTTACGAAAGAAACATAATTTATTCTTAATAGGTACACCAATGTACAATGGCACCACTGGGACAATCTCCCCTAATAATAATTACTTGTGTGACTATAACTATAATTAAGGTCTCCTGTATGTGATTGTAAGAGGGGAGTGGTGCTGTGCAGTAATGATGATTAAGAACAACTTGAGGGAAAAACACCCACAGAAAAAACTGCACTGATAGCACTCTGTACCTGGGTTTGTAATAGGAGAGAACAAAAAAAGGCAATAAAATATAACTTTTAATCTCATAAATAAAAAAAGGGACCCGCTGTGAAACACAATAAAAACAACCAAAAGATCTGCTGATAGTTATTCGTGATCATATACTAATATTGCCTTTGAGACATAACTTGAAAAGGAAGGAATATATACTGTGTGGTCTAAAGAAAATAAAGGAACATGAATAAGTCCTAAATGCTAGAGTACAAATAAAAGAGAGGTAGGGTAACAATGCTACATAAATCCCTAGTGGAAAAGGGATTACGGAAGCATATTTAAATTAGTATAAAGCTAACTGTACCCATTACCGTTAATGTGTAGACTATAATGCTAACCGTAAATGGTGAGGTAGGTTATAATGAATACGGTTGTCGGGATTCAAATAAATCAATAATCTGGTTCATGGCATTATAACTGCGCTGTAAAAGGCTCCCTCCAGGTGGAGAATCAGGCATGCTATGGTAAGCTGCACGTGACAATGGAGATGACTGATGGGTATGCCCCTTACGGGACGACGAGTCCTCAGGTGGAAGGCTCATTAGTACTAAAGGGGTTAACCTTCTTAGACATAACCTTGTTGATGAATATGGAACATAGTTGAGAGGGCGGGCACACCAAGGCCTCCTCACAATATAGACAGGTATTACTACTAGGAATAGAGGGAGTACTTTCAAGCATATCAGGATCCTCCATAGCTTGTGCGAACAACAGTAGGATACAGAATAAATAAACGTTTATTTCTCACAAAACGGCATCTTTATACCCCCAATGACTGGGGCACTCATCACTTCCTAGACCCAGGAAACCAGAAAAGCGACCTCTCTGACAGCTAGCTCGGTCAGGAAAGACAAAACGAAAGTGTGACCACACCCGGTCACGTGGTGCGCAAGGCAGGACTGCCCCTGCTATGAGAAAAAGCGCGCCAAGCTACAAGCTGTGCAGCGTTCAAAGTGAAAGTAAAAACCAGTTTGTTCCGTTACCGCATAATAACAATCTATGAGCCCAAAAAAGCAACAAATCTCACACATAAACAGCATAAAATCTAAGTAACACATTTGATTAATCCCCACTGTTCAATAACCTCCCTCAGGAAATATTAACCCATGATTCTATAAAGATAAAAGGAGTCACAGTGTTACCCTGTCTTCAGCAATTTCAACATAAGTAAAAATTGAAACGATCTTACCAGAATCCGTGCTGTGGAACAGAAACACAGCCTCTTAAGTGTGACAGTCTTGTAGCATCGCTCCTGATATGGACTTAAGTGAAGAAAGCAGACAGTGAAACTCGTCAACACTGGTTGCTTAAGGAGCTGTTAGCAGGCAGTCTGGATGGGTTCGCAGGAAGACTCTCCCTGCATCTACAGACTCTAACTTTCGTCAATGCTCTCATTGAGAGGCTGACAAGACTTTTTAAAATTACAGTTTCAGATTGAAAGTCATATACCCCTCCTGAGGAACAACTTCGAAATCTTCTGTCACTTCTCTGCCATCCTCCTGTGACAAAAGGCAAAGAATGACTGGGGGATAGTGGAAGTGGTAGAGGTATTTAAGCTTTTGGCTGGGGTGTCTTTGTTTCCTCCTTTGGGTTTTATGTCCCTTTAACTGGCAGGCAAAATGCTCAAATTCACTATATACAGAAGGTAAACAAGGTGTAATAAACACTGCTCGGTTTGTTTTACTGTCAAGGGATAAAGGTACAAATAACTGCTCTGTGTAGGTTTATGGCTGCATATGATTTAAACCCACTGCTCTGTATGTGCTCTGTATGTGTTACTACCAGTTAAGGGGGGTTACATTACTACTGAGATGTGATAAATATGTATGCAGAGTTGAGATGGGATATTGGAAAAGGCCATTGAATGTAGCTATTGTTTGAAACCACTGATCATTATTCACACTAGTGACACCTCACCAATGGATGATCTGTATTTTCTGTTACAATTATTCCAGAGATAAATGTGTATTCACACCCATCAAATATCGCACAAGCATTTGTATGACACCTTTTTATAGTAACAATATGCTTTAAAGTGACACGGAACCCAATACTTTTCTTTCATAATTATGAAAGAACATGCACGCTTAAATAACTTCCAATGTATTTCTTTAATCTGTTTAATTTTCTTGGTATCCTTTGTTGAAAAGTATACATAGGTAGGCTCAGAAGCTGCTGATTGGTGGCTGCACATATATGCCTCATGTTATTGGCTTTCAGCTAACTCCCAGTAGTGCATTAGTACTCCTTCAACAAAGGATATCTAGAGAATAAAGCAAATTACATAATAGAAGTAAAATGGTTAAAGTTGCTTAAAGGTGTATTCTTTATCTGAATCATGAAAAAAACATGTAATATTAGGCCAAATAAGTTAAAGACTAAACACACTCACCAGCCACTTTATTAGATACAGGCGCAGCCCAATTCAAGTGTAGTATTCTTTAATTCAGTGTAAGTGCACACATACAAATGGCTACTTACAAGAGGCACAAATAAAATCTGCATATAAAGGTATCTTTACATCCAAACTGTGTTATGATATAACATACAGCTATGAAACAAACTCTACGCGTTTCGTCTGAGGACGCCCAGACTTTCTCAAGAGATGAAAAATTAGAAGTGTTGCAAGCATGGTGCCTACCGGCTTTATAAAAGGGACCATCAATTGCATGATTAGTTACCAGCCTGTCAGAGTGTGGTGATACTGATTGGCAGGTGAGCTTGTTAAAGCTTTGCATTATTGTATGTTTGAAAAACATATAGGATTTGTTCAGTGTTACCACCTTGAATGCTATAGTAAACATTAAAATATGAACATAGATAAGAAAATAGACAATAAACTTTATGTTAAAAAACCTTGTTTGTTAAAAACTAGAAAGAATCTTAAAAACAATTTGTAGTTGTATACACTAAAATTAAAAATCTGATATTGTGTTTTTTTAAAAAAAAAAATAAAAAAAAAAAAAAAAAAAAAA
This sequence comes from Bombina bombina, assembly GCF_027579735.1. Classification (NCBI taxonomy): domain Eukaryota; kingdom Metazoa; phylum Chordata; class Amphibia; order Anura; family Bombinatoridae; genus Bombina; species Bombina bombina. The sequence continues at coordinate 771,685,602 of NC_069504.1, read as the reverse complement.
ATAAAGCTACATGAAAGCTTGCAGGTCTAATTCTAGGTTTAGACCTGATGGTTGCATGGTGTTAAGTTGGTAAATCCACCATGATTCTCTGCGTCTGAGTGTTAGAAGCCTGTTTGGAAATATATTGGGGGGTATCCAGTCTATGACTTGGATTTTAAGGGATGCAGGATTTGAATTATGATGTAATTTGAAATGTTCTGGCACACTGTGTGTCATGAGGCCATTTTTTATATTATTGACATGTTCTCCCAGCCTTGTACGTATATTTCTTTTGGTTCTTCCTATGTAAATCAAATTGCAGCTGCATTTTAGCAAGTAAACTGCATAGGTGGTACTGCAGTTGCTCTTATATTTCTGTTTGAATGTAATGTCACCCCCTGAGTTGGTAAAGGTAATCTCTCTATTTACATATTGGCACATGCCACATCTTGATACCCCACATTTGTAGGTGCCGGGTTTTTGTTGTAACCAGTGTGTTTTATCCTTAATTATACCAGGTTTATTGAAGTTACGCAATCTTGTGGGTGCTAAAATGTTTTTAAAATCCATATTTTTTCTGAAAGTTACCAATGGGTGATCTGGTAAAACATCGCCCAATATAGGATCTGCCTTTAAAACACCCCAGTGTTTCTTTAGGATGTTTTGTATTTCTCTGGAGCCCTGACTGTATGTTGTGATGAATCTGACATTGTTTAATGTATTTGATTGGCTCCTTCGTTTTAACTTATCAGTGGGGAGTAAAAGAGTTTTCCTGTCCATTAGAGAAACTTTAGTTTTGGCCTGTTCTAATAGCTCAATGGAATAGCCTTTTTCAGTGAATCTGGAGTCTAGTAGAGCGCACTCTTGATTGTAATCGCTTGTTTTGGTGCAGTTTCTCTTCACCCTTTGGTATTGCCCCAGAGGAATGTTAGTCTTCCATCTGGGTAAATGGCCACTGCTAGCGTTGAGAAACCCATTCTTGTCAGTTGGTTTTCTAAAATTCTTCACTGCTACCTTATTATGTTCATCAATGTATAAAATCAAATCCAGAAACTCTATTTGTGTAGTAACTATTTTTGACGTAAATTTAAGGTTATAATTATTGGTGTTGATGTGTTCTATGAACTCCTTACATAGTGTTTCACTTCCTCTCCAGATGATAATTACATCATCTATATACCGGAAATAACGTATTAGGTGACTGTAATAAGGGTTATTTGTCCAAATGTGATTGTTCTCAAAATGATGCATGTAGAGATTGGCATACGATGGGGCAAATGTGGTCCCCATCGCAGTGCCCTGTATCTGTCTGTAAGACTGTTTATCAAATGTGAAATAATTATGTGAAAGTATAAATTCAATGCCTGTTAAAATAAACTGAAGGTGTTGGTGGGGTGAGAAGTCTTCAATGAGTATTTCTTTAATGGCCTTAATTCCTTGGTCGTGCGGTATACAAGTGTATAGCGACGATACGTCGCAAGATACCCACAGGAAGTCATTAGACCAATCTAACCCTTCAAATATGTTGATAGTGTGGATTGTGTCCCTGAGGTACGCCTTGGTGGATTGTACTACAGGCTGTAAGTAATGATCTATGTATACAGATAAGTTGTTAGTTAGTGATCCAATCCCAGAAATTATGGGTCTACCTGGTGGAGATATTAGGGTTTTATGCACCTTGGGAAGGTGATAAAACGTGGGTATGGTGGGGTGGTTTTCTGTTAAGAAATTAAATTCATCATTATTAAGTATGTTGTTATTTTTTGCTTCTTTCAAAATAATATTGAGTTCCTTTTTAAATTTAAGGGTGGGATCAAAGTTTAATTTTTTATATGTACTTTGATCATTTAATATATTGGAAGCCTCTTTAAGATAGTCTTCTCTGTTCTGTATAACCACCCCACCACCCTTGTCCGCTGCCCTGATAATAATATTATGATTATTTTCTAGATTTTTGAGTGTTTTTCTTTCACTTATTGTTAAATTATCATTATATTTATGTATCCAATTGTCTCCTTTCTTTTCCCAAAGTTTGGTGAGATCATCACATATTAGTTTATTGAAAGTATTTACAAATTGGCCTTGGGAGGTGTATGGGTAAAAACTAGATTTACGTTTAAATTCACTGTGTTTGATACTTTCCTCAAGGTCATGTGTGCTGAGATCAAGCAAATCTGATTGATTTTGGGTCAATGTATTAGTTAGAGTCACCCCCGTGTCTAATTCGTTGAGTGTCGCCAAAGCAGATTGGTCAGAATGGTCCAAAGTGATGGGTAATGTTGGTGTGATTCTGGGTGTGTTTTTTAAAAAATACCTTTTTAGGGTCAGGTTTCTAATATATTTTTGTATATCTATGTAAGTCTGAAATTTATTTGGGGCTTTTTTGGGGGCAAAATTGAGGCCTTTCGCCAAAAGATTAATTTCTTTATTGCCCAATGGTACAGTGGAAAGATTGAATATATTAGCTTTATTTTTATCTATCTCATTCTTTTTGTGTTTGAGAAGTTGGATCTTTCTCCCCCCTCTACATCCCCGCTTGCTCTTCAAATACAGGCTTCCACACTGCCAGGAAGGAATCCTGGCGAAGCAGAAATAATTCCAGCTGCTTTACTCCACCATATCTTAAAGAATCTAGATTCAACATTCCAACCACAAATAGATTCAATACTTTGGAGCACTTAGGAAATGGCAACTCAAATACAGTTCTAAAGCCCAACTGGCAAATACAGGGGGCGAAACCTAAGTTCACACATTCAACACATAATACATCCAATCAAGGTAATAGAAGCCACCAATTGCATTTTTTAGATCTCGCCACTTCCCCAACAGGAAGATTTCGAAACCAGACACACGAAAACACAATAGAAAACCCAAGGCTTTTGCCAGGCAAAAGAAGAAGAGCAAGCGGGGATGTAGAGGGGGGAGAAAGATCCAACTTCTCAAACACAAAAAGAATGAGATAGATAAAAATAAAGCTAATATATTCAATCTTTCCACTGTACCATTGGGCAATAAAGAAATTAATCTTTTGGCGAAAGGCCTCAATTTTGCCCCCAAAAAAGCCCCAAATAAATTTCAGACTTACATAGATATACAAAAATATATTAGAAACCTGACCCTAAAAAGGTATTTTTTAAAAAACACACCCAGAATCACACCAACATTACCCATCACTTTGGACCATTCTGACCAATCTGCTTTGGCGACACTCAACGAATTAGACACGGGGGTGACTCTAACTAATACATTGACCCAAAATCAATCAGATTTGCTTGATCTCAGCACACATGACCTTGAGGAAAGTATCAAACACAGTGAATTTAAACGTAAATCTAGTTTTTACCCATACACCTCCCAAGGCCAATTTGTAAATACTTTCAATAAACTAATATGTGATGATCTCACCAAACTTTGGGAAAAGAAAGGAGACAATTGGATACATAAATATAATGATAATTTAACAATAAGTGAAAGAAAAACACTCAAAAATCTAGAAAATAATCATAATATTATTATCAGGGCAGCGGACAAGGGTGGTGGGGTGGTTATACAGAACAGAGAAGACTATCTTAAAGAGGCTTCCAATATATTAAATGATCAAAGTACATATAAAAAATTAAACTTTGATCCCACCCTTAAATTTAAAAAGGAACTCAATATTATTTTGAAAGAAGCAAAAAATAACAACATACTTAATAATGATGAATTTAATTTCTTAACAGAAAACCACCCCACCATACCCACGTTTTATCACCTTCCCAAGGTGCATAAAACCCTAATATCTCCACCAGGTAGACCCATAATTTCTGGGATTGGATCACTAACTAACAACTTATCTGTATACATAGATCATTACTTACAGCCTGTAGTACAATCCACCAAGGCGTACCTCAGGGACACAATCCACACTATCAACATATTTGAAGGGTTAGATTGGTCTAATGACTTCCTGTGGGTATCTTGCGACGTATCGTCGCTATACACTTGTATACCGCACGACCAAGGAATTAAGGCCATTAAAGAAATACTCATTGAAGACTTCTCACCCCACCAACACCTTCAGTTTATTTTAACAGGCATTGAATTTATACTTTCACATAATTATTTCACATTTGATAAACAGTTTTACAGACAGATACAGGGCACTGCGATGGGGACCACATTTGCCCCATCGTATGCCAATCTCTACATGCATCATTTTGAGAACAATCACATTTGGACAAATAACCCTTATTACAGTCACCTAATACGTTATTTCCGGTATATAGATGATGTAATTATCATCTGGAGAGGAAGTGAAACACTATGTAAGGAGTTCATAGAACACATCAACACCAATAATTATAACCTTAAATTTACGTCAAAAATAGTTACTACACAAATAGAGTTTCTGGATTTGATTTTATACATTGATGAACATAATAAGGTAGCAGTGAAGAATTTTAGAAAACCAACTGACAAGAATGGGTTTCTCAACGCTAGCAGTGGCCATTTACCCAGATGGAAGACTAACATTCCTCTGGGGCAATACCAAAGGGTGAAGAGAAACTGCACCAAAACAAGCGATTACAATCAAGAGTGCGCTCTACTAGACTCCAGATTCACTGAAAAAGGCTATTCCATTGAGCTATTAGAACAGGCCAAAACTAAAGTTTCTCTAATGGACAGGAAAACTCTTTTACTCCCCACTGATAAGTTAAAACGAAGGAGCCAATCAAATACATTAAACAATGTCAGATTCATCACAACATACAGTCAGGGCTCCAGAGAAATACAAAACATCCTAAAGAAACACTGGGGTGTTTTAAAGGCAGATCCTATATTGGGCGATGTTTTACCAGATCACCCATTGGTAACTTTCAGAAAAAATATGGATTTTAAAAACATTTTAGCACCCACAAGATTGCGTAACTTCAATAAACCTGGTATAATTAAGGATAAAACACACTGGTTACAACAAAAACCCGGCACCTACAAATGTGGGGTATCAAGATGTGGCATGTGCCAATATGTAAATAGAGAGATTACCTTTACCAACTCAGGGGGTGACATTACATTCAAACAGAAATATAAGAGCAACTGCAGTACCACCTATGCAGTTTACTTGCTAAAATGCAGCTGCAATTTGATTTACATAGGAAGAACCAAAAGAAATATACGTACAAGGCTGGGAGAACATGTCAATAATATAAAAAATGGCCTCATGACACACAGTGTGCCAGAACATTTCAAATTACATCATAATTCAAATCCTGCATCCCTTAAAATCCAAGTCATAGACTGGATACCCCCCAATATATTTCCAAACAGGCTTCTAACACTCAGACGCAGAGAATCATGGTGGATTTACCAACTTAACACCATGCAACCATCAGGTCTAAACCTAGAATTAGACCTGCAAGCTTTCATGTAGCTTTATTTTTTTTTTTTTTTTTTTTTTTTTTTTTTTTCAAAAAACACAATATCAGATTTTTAATTTTAGTGTATACAACTACAAATTGTTTTTAAGATTCTTTCTAGTTTTTAACAAACAAGGGCCTAGATTTGGAGTTCGGCGGTAAAAGGGCTGTTAACGCTCCGCGGGTTTTTTTCTGGCCGCACCATAAATTTAACTCTGGTATCGAGAGTTCAAACAAATGCTGCGTTAGGCTCCAAAAAAGGAGCGTAGAGCATATTTACCGCAAATGCAACTCTCGATACCAGAGTTGCTTACGGACGCGGCCGGCATCAAAAACGTGCTCGTGCACGATTCTTCCATAGGAAACAATGGGGCAGTTTGAGCTGAAAAAAAACCTAACACCTGCAAAAAAGCAGCGTTCAGCTCTTAACGCAGCCCCATTGTTTCCTATGGGGAAACACTTCCTACGTCTGCACCTAACACTCTAACATGTACCCCGAGTCTAAAGACCCCTAACCTTACACTTATTAACCCCTAATCTGCCGCCCCCCGCTATCGCTGACCCCTGCATTACACTTTTAACCCCTAATCTGCCGCTCCGTAAACCGCCGCCACCTACGTTATCCCTATGTACCCCTAATCTGCTGCCCTAACATCGCCGACCCCTATGTTATATTTATTAACCCCTAATCTGCCCCCCACAACGTCGCCGACACCTGCCTACACTTATTAACCCCTAATCTGCCGAGCGGACCTGAGCGCTACTATAATAAAGTTATTAACCCCTAATCCGCCTCACTAACCCTATCATAAATAGTATTAACCCCTAATCTGCCCTCCCTAACATCGCCGACACCTAACTTCAATTATTAACCCCTAATCTGCCGACCGGAGCTCACCGCTATTCTAATAAATGTATTAACCCCTAAAGCTAAGTCTAACCCTAACACTAACACCCCCCTAAGTTAAATATAATTTTTATCTAACGAAATAAATTAACTCTTATTAAATAAATGATTCCTATTTAAAGCTAAATACTTACCTGTAAAATAAATCCTAATATAGCTACAATATAAATTATAATTATATTATAGCTATTTTAGGATTAATATTTATTTTACAGGCAACTTTGTAATTATTTTAACCAGGTACAATAGCTATTAAATAGTTAAGAACTATTTAATAGTTACCTAGTTAAAATAATAACAAATTTACCTGTCAAATAAATCCTAACCTAAGATATAATTAAACCTAACACTACCCTATCAATAAATTAATTAAATAAACTACCTACAATTACCTACAATTAACCTAACACTACACTATCAATAAATTAATTAAACACAATTGCTACAAATAAATAAAATTAAATAAACTATCTAAAGTACAAAAAATAAAAAAGAACTAAGTTACAGAAAATAATAAAATATTTACAAACATAAGAAAAATATTACAACAATTTTAAACTAATTACACCTACTCTAAGCCCCCTAATAAAATAACAAAGCCCCCCAAAATAAAAAATTCCCTACCCTATTCTAAAATACAAATATTACAAGCTCTTTTACCTTACCAGCCCTGAACAGGGCCCTTTGCGGGGCATGCCCCAAGAATTTCAGCTCTTTTGCCTGTAAAAAAAAACATACAATACCCCCCCCCCAACATTACAACCCACCACCCACATACCCCTAATCTAACCCAAACCCCCCTTAAATAAACCTAACACTACCCCCCTGATGATCTTCCTACCTTGTCTTCACCATGCCAGGTTCACCGATCCGTCCTGGCTCCAAGATCTTCATCCAACCCAAGCGGGGGCTAGACATCCACTGAAGAAGTCCAGAAGAGGGTCCAAAGTCTTCCTCCTATCCGGCAAGAAGAGGACATCCGGACCGGCAAACATCTTCTCCAAGCGGCATCTTCTATCTTCTTCCATCCGATGACGACCGGCTCCATCTTGAAGACCTCCAGCGCGGATCCATCCTCTTCTTCCGACGACTAGACGACGAATGACGGTTCCTTTAAGGGACGTCATCCAAGATGGCGTCCCTCGAATTCCGATTGGCTGATAGGATTCTATCAGCCAATCGGAATTAAGGTAGGAATTTTCTGATTGGCTGATGGAATCAGCCAATCAGAATATAGTTCAATCCGATTGGCTGATCCAATCAGCCAATCAGATTGAGCTCGCATTCTATTGGCTGTTCCGATCAGCCAATAGAATGCGAGCTCAATCTGATTGGCTGATTGGATCAGCCAATCGGATTGAACTATATTCTGATTGGCTGATTCCATCAGCCAATCAGAAAATTCCTACCTTAATTCCGATTGGCTGATAGAATCCTATCAGCCAATCGGAATTCGAGGGACGCCATCTTGGATGACGTCCCTTAAAGGAACCGTCATTCGTCGTCTAGTCGTCGGAAGAAGAGGATGGATCCGCGCTGGAGGTCTTCAAGATGGAGCCGGTCGTCATCGGATGGAAGAAGATAGAAGATGCCGCTTGGAGAAGATGTTTGCCGGTCCGGATGTCCTCTTCTTGCCGGATAGGAGGAAGACTTTGGACCCTCTTCTGGACTTCTTCAGTGGATGTCTAGCCCCCGCTTGGGTTGGATGAAGATCTTGGAGCCAGGACGGATCGGTGAACCTGGCATGGTGAAGACAAGGTAGGAAGATCATCAGGGGGGTAGTGTTAGGTTTATTTAAGGGGGGTTTGGGTTAGATTAGGGGTATGTGGGTGGTGGGTTGTAATGTTGGGGGGGGGTATTGTATGTTTTTTTTTACAGGCAAAAGAGCTGAAATTCTTGGGGCATGCCCCGCAAAGGGCCCTGTTCAGGGCTGGTAAGGTAAAAGAGCTTGTAATATTTGTATTTTAGAATAGGGTAGGGAATTTTTTATTTTGGGGGGCTTTGTTATTTTATTAGGGGGCTTAGAGTAGGTGTAATTAGTTTAAAATTGTTGTAATATTTTTCTTATGTTTGTAAATATTTTATTATTTTCTGTAACTTAGTTCTTTTTTATTTTTTGTACTTTAGATAGTTTATTTAATTTTATTTATTTGTAGCAATTGTGTTTAATTAATTTATTGATAGTGTAGTGTTAGGTTAATTGTAGGTAATTGTAGGTAGTTTATTTAATTAATTTATTGATAGGGTAGTGTTAGGTTTAATTATATCTTAGGTTAGGATTTATTTTACAGGTAAATTTGTTATTATTTTAACTAGGTAACTATTAAATAGTTCTTAACTATTTAATAGCTATTGTACCTGGTTAAAATAATTACAAAGTTGCCTGTAAAATAAATATTAATCCTAAAATAGCTATAATATAATTATAATTTATATTGTAGCTATATTAGGATTTATTTTACAGGTAAGTATTTAGCTTTAAATAGGAATCATTTATTTAATAAGAGTTAATTTATTTCGTTAGATAAAAATTATATTTAACTTAGGGGGGTGTTAGTGTTAGGGTTAGACTTAGCTTTAGGGGTTAATACATTTATTAGAATAGCGGTGAGCTCCGGTCGGCAGATTAGGGGTTAATAATTGAAGTTAGGTGTCGGCGATGTTAGGGAGGGCAGATTAGGGGTTAATACTATTTATGATAGGGTTAGTGAGGCGGATTAGGGGTTAATAACTTTATTATAGTAGCGCTCAGGTCCGCTCGGCAGATTAGGGGTTAATAAGTGTAGGCAGGTGTCGGCGACGTTGTGGGGGGCAGATTAGGGGTTAATAAATATAACATAGGGGTCGGCGATGTTAGGGGTAGCAGATTAGGGGTACATAGGGATAACGTAGGTGGCGGCGATTTGCGGTCGGAAGATTAGGGGTTAATTATTTTAAGTAGCTTGCGGCGACGTTGTGGGGGGCAAGTTAGGGGTTAATAGATATAATACAGGGGTCGGCGGTGTTAGGGGCAGCAGATTAGGGGTACATAAGTATAACGTAGGTGGCGGTCGGCAGATTAGGGGTTAAAAATTTTAATCGAGTGGCGGCGATGTGGGGGGACCTCGGTTTAGGGGTACATAGGTAGTTTATGGGTGTTAGTGTACTTTAGGGTACAGTAGTTAAGAGCTTTATAAACCGGCGTTAGCCAGAAAGCTCTTAACTCCTGCTATTTTCAGGCGGCTGGAATCTTGTCGTTAGAGCTCTAACGCTCACTGCAGAAACGACTCTAAATACCGGCGTTAGGAAGATCCCATTGAAAAGATAGGCTACGCAAATGGCGTAGGGGGATCTGCGGTATGGAAAAGTCGCGGCTGTAAAGTGAGCGTTAGACCCTTTAATCACTGACTCCAAATACCAGCGGGCGGCCAAAACCAGCGTTAGGAGCCTCTAACGCTGGTTTTGACGGCTACCGCCGAACTCTAAATCTAGGCCAAGGTTTTTTAACATAAAGTTTATTGTCTATTTTCTTATCTATGTTCATATTTTAATGTTTACTATAGCATTCAAGGTGGTAACACTGAACAAATCCTATATGTTTTTCAAACATACAATAATGCAAAGCTTTAACAAGCTCACCTGCCAATCAGTATCACCACACTCTGACAGGCTGGTAACTAATCATGCAATTGATGGTCCCTTTTATAAAGCCGGTAGGCACCATGCTTGCAACACTTCTAATTTTTCATCTCTTGAGAAAGTCTGGGCGTCCTCAGACGAAACGCGTAGAGTTTGTTTCATAGCTGTATGTTATATCATAACACAGTTTGGATGTAAAGATACCTTTATATGCAGATTTTATTTGTGCCTCTTGTAAGTAGCCATTTGTATGTGTGCACTTACACTGAATTAAAGAATACTACACTTGAATTGGGCTGCGCCTGTCTTTGCTTTCTTTTCACAGACTACTACCTGCTGGAGGTGTTTGGAGAATACACCCCCCTTTGTCTCAGGCAGCGCTCATCACTACAGTGACACAGGAAGCAGGCTATCACTGACACCTGCAACACGCTGTTACAGTGGATCTACTTCCTGCTCAACAGAGCAACCGGCTTTTTTACAGCTCACAGACTTAACCCAGGAACGTAAGCGCCCCTCTGCTTTTCAGTTTCTCTGTTTTTCTACACTTTATTAGATACACCTTGCTAGTACCCCTTTTGCCTTCAGAGCTGCCTTAATTCTTCACCATGGCATAGATTCAACAAGGTGTTGGAAATATTCTTCAGACATTTTGGTCCATATTGACATGATAGCATCACTCAGTTGCTTTAGATTTGTCGTCTGCACATCCATGATGCGAATCTCCACCATATCCCAAAGGTGCTCTATTGGATTTAAATCTGGTGACTGTGGAGGCCATTGGAGCACAGTGAACTCATTGTCATGTTCAAGAAACCAGTTTAAGATGATTTGAGCTTTGTGACATGGTGCATTATCCTGCTGGAAGTAGCCATCAGAAGATGGGTACACTGTAGTCCTAAAGGGATGGACATGGTCAGCAACAATACTCAGGTAGGCTGTGGCGTTTAAACAATGCTCAATTGGTTCTAAAGTGCCCAAAGTGTGCCAAGAAAATATCCCCCACACCATTACACCACCATCCATGCTTTTATGTTGTTTACGCCAAATTGTGACCCTACCATCTGAATGTTGCAGCTGAAATCGAGACTCATCAGGCCAGGCAACATTTTTCTAATCTTCTATTGTCCAATTTTGGTAAGCCTGTGCAAATTGTAGCCTCAGGTTCCTGTTCATAGCTGACAGGAGTGGCACCCGGTGTGGTCTTCTGCTGCTGTAGCCCATCTGCTTCAAGGTTCAACGTGTTGTGCGTTCAGAGATGTATTCTGCATACCTTGGTTGTAACGAGTGGTTATTTGAGTTACTGTTGCCTTTCTATCATCTCGAGCCAGTCTGCCCATTCTCCTCTGTCATCAACAAGGCTTTTTCGCCCACACAACTGCCAATCACTGGATTTTTTCTCTTTTTAAGAGCATTCTCTGTAAACCCTAGAGATGGTGGTGCGTGAAAATCCCATTAGATCAACAGTTTTTGAAATGCTCAGACCAGCCCGTCTGGCACCATTAATCATGTTCAAAGTCATTTAAATCCCCTTTCTTCCCCATTCTGATGCTCGGTTTGAACTTCAGCAAGTTGTCTTCACCACGTCTAGATGCCTAAATGCATTGAGTTGCTGCCATGTGATTGGCTGATTAGCAATTTGTGTTACCAAGCAATTGAACAGGTGCACCTAATAAAGTGGCCGGTGAGTGTGTGTGTGTATATATATATATATATATATATATATATATATACACACATACATACATACATACATATGACTCCTGTAGGGATCCTAACATAATTGCATGACCCCTTTTTAACTTGTGTCAGGCCACCCTCTGGTTATTTAGTATTTTTGTAGAGGGTAGCTGTCAACCATAGTAGGAGGTATAATTTTATTTGATAGAAACACAATTTTTACCTGATCATCTTGTATTTCCCCATCTCCGGGCTGATAGATGACATTTTCTCAGTCAGTTTCCAAACAGTGAGTACAAAAATTCCACAATTAATCTGAAAGGGAGAAAGCGGGTGGAAGAAATATATAGTTGTGTGTTCCATGGACAATTTGCTGCAGAGCAAACAAGTAAGTAGGTTATGTATAAATTGACAATCCCCACTTACATAGCTCTGCTTACTCTGCTACACCACAAAACCTTGTAACTTGACCTGCAGAACAAGTACCCCTGGGAATACTGGGAGCTGTGGTACTCACTAGCTAGTGACTTGCTTATGTATAGTCGTTTGCCCTAATGCAGCTAATGTAAACACAGAAATCAGTATTTCTCAATTCTACCCTGAAACACCGCTAACAGGTCTGTTTTTCCCTGTCTGGGCTGGTCCGTTGCTCAATTACTGACTCACCTGTACTCAGGTATGGAACCCCTTGGAATCTGACCAGTTATGTACATTTGAGGGCTGAAGTTGCTACACGCTGATATAAAGTGGAACAGGGAAAGTGTATTGCAAACATGTGCCAAATATATGTAAAACATCTCAAGAAAAAAATTTTTATGATGAAATGCGCCATGTAAAGTGTTCTACACCTAAGTATAACACAATAGAATTACCCTGATAAGCTGCGTATGTGATGAAGTTGTGATATTGTAATGTGAATGGCATGGCATGTATGTTGTGTGTGTATGTTTTCTATTTGTTGCTCTAATATTTTTTCATTTGCAAATGGTTTGTAAAATAAATTCCTGAAAAAACAACTTATTGCATAATTGCCTCTATATTTTTAACCTAATAATAGGTCGCAGTTGAGGTACTTATGGCAAAAATGTATGCCTGTAGGGAGGTACTTGCTGCAAAAAGCCTGGGAAACACTGTCCCAAAACACTCTTTGTAAATTGCCCATAATGGGACAGATTACAAGTTGAGCGCAAAATATTGCTTCCGCGAAAGCGATATTTGCGCTCAATTGAGTAGTACCAGCATACGCAAATAAGCGCTGGTATTACAAGTGAGACATTCACCTTGCACGGAAGCATAGCACTCACAAGAGCGCACTCCAATAGGAGCCTCGTTCTGATGCCGTCATACATGGCACAGAACCAAAGTGCAGCAAATATAAATACATATATATTTATGTGTATACACATATTAACACATAAATATATATGTATATAAGCATATACATATATATTTACAAGGAACACACAGTTCCCATAGACCACAATGTAAAGGTACTTTTCAGTGCCATTTATTTTTCTAGCACTACACAGCGGACAACTTTAAAACCTTTATAAGTGCTTTTAGTAGTTATTTAAAAAAAATAATAAAAAAAATAAAGATGCTGTGTTTTTTTTAATTAAACAAAAACATAGCACTTAATTTTGGGGGCTATTTAGAAAATTAACCAGGGATCTGATCTGTGTTTAATTTTCTAAGCGCTAATTGCTACCTCAAGTTTGCGGTATCAATAACCAGCCACTTGTAATGGACAAATTAACGCTCCACTAATCTAGCCCAATATGCACAAAATATTGTATTGTTTAATCTAATCGGTAAACTGCAGATTTACAGGTTCCAGCTCGCCATATCCAATAATTTATTATTCTGCTGTTTTAAAATGCACAAGACTCAGATGCCACAATATGCAAATAAATAAATAAGACCAATAAAAATCTCATGTCTGATTTGTACAGTCACAGGCAACCATGCAAAGCTCAGGGTAGATTTTTTTTATAATGTGGAACAGGATCCTGCCACAATTATACCACTGGACAGAAGGCCAATAAACATAAATTATTCTTACCAGATAATTTAATTTCCTTCTGTATAAGGAGAGTCCACGGTATCATTCCTTACTGTTGGGAAAAACTGAACCTGGCCACCAGGAGGATGCAAAGACACCCCAGCCAAAGGCTTAAAGGATTACTTTCTGTTATAATTTTTAAGCTAAACAACTAACATATTAAAGTTAATAAACATTAATTAAAACCTACTGACCTATATTTTCTCCAAAACAAAGTTTCATAACGTTCTAAAAGTTATATCTTTTATTCGCCGATAACGTCACGTTATCCTGCCCACTATTTTCAGCACTGCATGTTCAAAATACTTAAACCAATAACTTTGTGTGTAAAGCGCCATTTTGAAACCTAGGTATTGTAAACGGATTGGTACAGAGCAAAGGATACCCACGGAGTGGGTTTGGAAAACAATTAAATTTGCAGACAAGATTTCTGATATACGGTAGAGATATGTTAATGAAATGCTATTGATTAAAAGCGTATTTGGGGTAGTTAGTTAGTAACAGGCATAGAAAATATTTACTTACAGTGGCCCTTTAAATACCTCTCTCACTTCGGCTATCCCCCAGTCATTCTGCCGAAGGAACAAGGAACAGTAAGAGAAATATCAGGGTATAAAAGGTGCCAGAAAAGAAATAAGAATGTAGGGGGCCACCCATCGGAGAAACACGGACGGGGGCCGTGGACTCTCCTTATACAGAAGGAAATGAAATGATCTGGTAAGCATAATTTATGTTTTCCTTCATAATATGAAGAGAGTCCAAGGCATCATTCCTTACTCTTGGGAAACATACCCAAGTTCTAGAGGACACTGAATTATAATGGGAGGGGAAAAAAAAAAGAGGTGGACCCTAATCTGAGGGCACCACAGTCTGCAAAACCTTTCTCCTGAAGGCTGCTTCAGCTGAAGCAAAAACATCAAACTTGTAGAATTTAGAAAAAGTGTGTAAGGAGGACCAGGTAGCTGCCTTACAAATCTGATCCATAGAGGCCTTGTTCTTAAAGGCCCAAGAGGAAGCTACAGCTCTAGTAGAATGAGCCGTAATTCTCTGAGGAGGTCTATGTCCCGCTGTTTCATAAGCTAAGCAGATAAGACTTCTCAACCAAAAAGATAAGGAAGTCGAAGAGACCTTCTGACCCTTACGCTTCCCCAGAATATGCCACAAACAAGGAAGAAGTTTGTCTAAAATCTTTAGTTGCTTGAAGATAAAACTTTGAGGCACGAACCACGTCCAAATTATGAGGTAGACGTTCCTTTGAAGAAGAAGGATTAGGACACAAAGATGGGACCACAATCTCTTGATTGATGTTGCAGTCCGACACGACTTTAGGGAGAAACCCTAACTTGGTGCGTAGGACAGCCTTATCTGAATGGAACACCAGATAAGGAGGCTCACATTGCAAGGCGGCAATCTCAGATACTCTGCGTGCCGAAGCAATAGCCAGTAGAAAGAGAACTTTCCAGGAGCCCGTTGCAAAACTTTAAGAACCAGATTCAGGCTCCAAGGGGGAGCCGAAGATCTGAACACAGGTCTGATCCAAATCAGAGCTTTAACAAAAGACTGAACATCTGGAAGCTCAAAGAGCCTCTTGTGCAGTAAAACAGACAAGGCTGAAATCTGTACCCTCACGGAACTGGCCGAAAGACCCTTCTCCAGACCATCCTGAAGAAACAACAGAATCCTGGCAACCTTAACCTTATGCCAAAGAAATCTACGCTCTTCCCACCAGAATAAGTAGGGTCTCCACATCTTATGATAGATGCAACGAGTAACTGGCTTACAAGCTTGGATGAGAGTATCAATGACTCTCTCAGAAAAACCTCTCTTGGGTAGGACTAAGCATTCAGCCTCAGAGAATCTAGATTTTGCTGAACAAAAGGACCTTGTTCCAGCAGATCCCTGCGACAAGGTAATTCCATGGAGGAGAAGATGACATCCTCACTAGGTCCACGAACCACGTCCTTCGTGGCCACGATGGAGCAAACAGTATTACTGAAGCCTGCTCCTATTTGATGCGGGCCACTACCAGAGGAAGGAGTGGTAATGGCGGAAAAAGGTAGATTAGATTGAACCTCCAAGGCACCGCTATTGCATCTATTAGCTCCACCTGAGGAACCCTGGACCTCGACCCATATCTGCATAGCTTGGTATTAAGACTGGACACCATGAGATCTATCTCCAGCGTCCCCCACAGATTGCATATCTCCGCAAACACTTCGGGATGGAGAGACCATTCCCCTTGATGAAAGGATTGTCCAGAATCCGAGATACTTCCTTCACCGCTAGGGAGCTTCTCGTTCCCCCCTGATGGTTGATAAAAAACACTGAGGTTATATTGTCTGATTGGAATCTGATTAACCGGGACGAACCCAGAAGAGGCCAAGCCCTGTGCCTTCTTGGCACCCCAAACAGCTCCCCATCCTGAGAGGCTCGCGTCCGTAGTCACTATCTCCCAGGTGCTCTGAGAAAGGATGTCCCTCAGGACAGATAATCTGGACAGAGCCACCAAGAGAGTGATTCAACCTACTGGTTGTCCAGGGAAATCTGTTGAGACAGATCCAAATGATCGCCGGTTCACTGCCTCAGCACGCACGACTGTAGCAGTCTGAGACGGAACCTGGCAAAAGAAATTATGTCTATGCTGGACAACATGAGACCAATTACCTCCATACACTGAACCACAGATGGCCTGAAGGAGGCGTGGAGGGTAAGAGATGCCGAAGCTAGCTTGCATCGTCTCTGGTCGGTTAGAAATATCCTCATGGATATTGAATCTATTATAGTACCCAGGAATTCTACCCATGTGATTGAAGAAGAGAGAGAAGAAATACTGAATGGTTCTCTGCTAGATGAAAGGATGGTGCTTGAACCAGAATGTCATCCAAGTAGGAAGCTACTGCTACACCTTGGGTTCTGGCGACAACCAGGAGAGCTCCTAGAACCTTTGTAGATTCTTGGTGCCATAGCTAGACCAAATAGAAGTGCAATGAACTGGAAGTGCTGATCCAGGAACGCAAAACTTAGGAACTGGAAGTGGTCCCAGAGGATTGGAACGTGAAGGTAGGCATCCTTCAGATCTATAGTGGTCATGAACTAGAGAAAAAATAGACCTTAATAGTGTCCATCTTGAGGGGACATTTAGAAACTTGTTTAAGCACTTTAGGTCCAGAATAGGGACCACAAACAGGTTTGAGTAGTATCCCAAACCTCTTTCAGCAATAGGAACCCGGGACAATGACTCCTAAGGAGGACAGATCCTGCACGCACCCCAGAAAGGCTTCCTTCTTTTCTGGTTTTAAAGACAGGCTTGAGAGGAGAAATCTGCCCTTGGGTGGATGTGATTAGAAACCTATCTTGTATCCCTGAGCTATGACCTCCAGGACCCAAGGATCCTGCACATCCCTGGGCCAAGTCTCTGAAAATAGCGACAGTCTGCCCCTACATAATCCAGCTTTGGATCGGGGGCCACCCCTTCATGCTGACTTGTCCTCGGTGGGCTTCTTGCTCTTCTTGGATTTATTCCAGGTTTGAGACGGCTTCCAAGTGCTCTTGGTTTGCTCAGGCTTAGAGGAGGCCTGCTGACGTTGGGACTTTTCAGAACGAAAGGAACAAAAATTAGATCCTTGTCCCTTAGATTTGTTCTTTTTATCCTGTGGTAGGAAGGCATCCTTGCCCCTTGTAACCGTGGAAATAATGGAGTCCAGGCCTGGACCAAATAAAATGTTTCCCTTAAAGGGGAGGGAAAGTAGTCTAGACTTAGAAGTCCTGTCCGAAGACCAGGACTTCAGCCAGAGCGGCCGACGCATCTGCACTGAGAAACCAGAGACTTTTGCATTCAGGCGAATAATCTGCATTTTTGCATCACAGATAAAAGAATTAGCAATTCTCAAAGCTTTAATTCTTTCCTGGATAACGTCGAGGGGACCCTCCACCTTGATCAATTCCAGTAGGCCGCAGCTCCAGCAACCGAGGCAACAGCTGCTGCCGGTTGAAATAAATATCCCGTATGCTGAAACATTTTCCTGAGAAACGTTTCCATCTTCTTATCCATCGACTCTCAGAAAGACGAGCGCTTAGCTAACATGGAGATAACACCATCCACATTATTGACGGAACCCCACAACTCCAGCTGAGAGTTCGGGACCGGGAATAATTTTTTAAAAGCAGACAAAGGGGAAAAGGAAGATCCAATTCTATCCCATTCATTTTTAATAATATTCGCCAACTTTACAGGTACAGGAAAAGTTAGCAGCGCTACCCTGTCCTCGTACACTTTGTCCAATTTAGGGAACAAAGGTTCATCAGGCAACTTGGCCTCTGGAACCTCTGTCGACAGAACCTCATTTAGAAGAAAATGTAAGTGTTCAATTTTAAATCTAAAGGCTGGCTCCTCCGCAGCCGGCGGCCTAGAGGTAGCAGACTCCGATCCAGAAATTTCACCCTCTGAAGACTCAAATTGTGACCCATCCTGGGATACTTGAAAAGCAGACAAATCAAGTAAATCACTGGATGTCCCCTGGACCGGAGAGCTATGTTTAAACTTTCGCTTGCGCTTATCAGGGCGAGGTAGAGCTCTAAGGGCCTCAGACACCGCCGTCTTTAACTGCGAGGTAACGTCTGGTGGTAAAAGGATCCCTCCAGATGGAGGATCAGGCGTGCTACGGGAAGCTGCATGTGACAATGGAGATGATTCATGGGTATGCACCTCGCGGGACGGCGAGTCCTCAGAGGTGGAAGGCTCAGTCGTACTAAAGGGGTTAACCTTCTTAGACATAATAACCTTGTTGATGCATATGGAACATAGTTGAGAGGGCGGGCACACCAAGGCCTCCTCACAATATAGACAGGTATGTATTACTATTAGGAATAGAGGGAGTACCCTCAAGCATATCAGGATCCTCCATAGCTTGCGCTAACAACAGTAGGATACAAATAAATTAACTTTTTATTTATCAGCACCTTTATACCCCCAATGACTGGGGCACTCACCACCTCCTAGACCCAGCAACCAGAGAAGAAGCAACCTCTCTGTCAGCTAGCTCGGTCAAGAAAGATAAAACGAAAGTGTGACCACACCCAGTCACGTGGTGCGCAAGGCAGGACTGCTCCTGCTATGAGATAAAGTGCACCAGGCTACAAGCTGTGCAGCGTTCAAAGTGAATGTAAAAACCTGTATGTTCCGTTACTGCATAACAACAGTCTATGAGTCCAACAAAATAATACTCGCACTTAAAGCAGCATAAAATCAAAGTATCACATTTGATTAATCCCCACTGTTCAATAACCTCCCTCATTAACCCACGATTCTATAAAGATAAAAGGAGTCACACTGTGACCCTGTCTTCAGCAATTTCAACATCAGTAAAAATTTAAACAATCTTACCAGAATCCGTGCTGTGGAACAGAAACACTTGTAGCATTGCTTCTGATATGGACTTGAGTGGAGAAGAAGAAGACAGTGAAACTCGTCAACACTGGTTGCTGAAGGAGCTGTTAGCAGGCAGTCTGGATGGGTTCGCAGAAAGACTCCCTGCATCTCCAGACTCTAACTTTCGTCAATGCTCTCACTTGAGAGGCTGACAAGACTACTTAAAACTCCAGTTCCATAACGAAAGGCATACAGTATATCCCTCCTGAGGAACAACTCTGAAATCTTCTGACACTTCTCTGCCATCCTCCTGTGACAAAAGGCAAAGAATATGGATTGTTTCCCTTTTAACCTAAAGGGAGAGGTGGGAAAGAACTGGAGATGAGAAATCTCAAACCTAAATCCTAATATGGGAGAAACAGAAAGAGAAAAGACAACGGCACTACGGTTGCTGTGTCCCACTATATATCCTATTCTCATAGGTGTGAGAAATCTCAAAAAAATGTATGAGTGGGGACTTAGGTGCTGTACATTAAAAGAAGCAAACTGGAATAATCAATTGCAAGCAGCAATTGAAAGAATGTACATATTTAGCACTCAACAGCAAGTATAGGGAAAATGGCCATGAATACCTAGGTAGAAGGTTCCAAGAAAGGCGATTTAAAACTTAACTTTTATTAATTTATTCAAAAATAAAAAGCAAGGGGGTGAGGTATTTTAAAATTCCAACCAATGTGAATATAGGAGAATGCGACCAATAAGTGGTATGCTCACCAAGTAATATACACTCAAAAAAGGGGGGGTAGGGTATATGCAATTATATATGTATATATATATATATATATATGGATTCAAAATATGCCCATATTTTATATTTATTGCAAGAATATCTAACCCCCAGTTTTAGGTTATCTTCTTATATCGAAAGAATGTGAGTGATAATACTAGTATTTAGAGACCCACGGATTGTCCCTAATGGGTATTTTAGTATCAGAGAAATAAACCTAGGTGTAATGCTCTGAACTGTCCTGCAATTGTATGATCAGACCAAAGTGAATGCATACAAAAGGTTACTAGAATCTTATATTAATACATTAAGAAATATATAGTTGCAAGACTAGAAAATAGTAAATATGCCCTTGGTAATATATTTGTTGGATACTGGGTACTGAAGGGTTTTTAACCTCTATATAATTAACTTTACTCTAAATGCAGTAACATATAGGTTGGTTGATTGCTGGTAACGTAACCGGCGGAGGACTATTCCAATGCTGTTTAGCTATAATCAGTGTTAGTTGCGGTTTTGTCACTTCCTAACATATCACCATGCAAACCCGAAAGAGTTGAAATGTCAAGGAGTAGAAAAAATATCCCTAGGTATCAGAGGGGGGAATATGGAACAAGCACTATTAAGATCTGAATGCAGGTGGATCTATCTATTAGATAGTGTATACCCAAAGGGATTAAACGAACAAAACAATTATTATTGTTTTTTATAAAAAGAACAAATACAGAAGTGTTATTACAGATAGAGAAGATTAAGGGGCATATGTATTAGAATATATTTTATCAGACATTATTTAATGTAGGATGGAATTATAAATACTAAAAAGTCCATGACAAAATAGAAATAACCCAAAGGGCAGGAACCACATCAAAGAATGTAAATAAATATTACTTTCTTCTTGTTCTATAAACAGCTGGTTATGCCTAAGTCGCACTCTCAGCAATGTCACATCATTTTTTTGAGCACCAATATTCATTTTTTTCCCCCCATTACAATAAAAATAAAAAATAAAAAAGTCACTAACTGGGCAATAATTTTCCCTTTTTTTGCCCACATGTGAGTATAGCACTCACATCTTTTATCACATGCACTATTGCTAAATTATGATCCTATATGGATCAGTGTGCCAGCCTATCACCTTCACTGTTAATTTCAATTGAATTAGGACAAATAGTATATTGTCCTAGAATGTTCGCTCCCCCCCTTCACCTCCTAAATACAAACAGGGGCAAATATACTTATATTAATAAAAGGTCCTTTAGATCTAGAAACCCCCTGTGCTAGCACCATTCATCACATGTCACTCCAAGAATTGATTTCACTTGCACTAGTGTTCTTTTCACATTTTTGGACACTATCACTCTATCGGGTTTTTTCCTTTAGCACATAACCTAGACATTCCCCTTTTCTTCACTTGGGCAACAATCACTATGCCAAAACTATTGGAAAAAAGGAAAAACTTTTTCCCTTATTTGGGTTAATCACACTATCAGGCTCTTTTAATAAATATAAAATAACATATTGTCCACTATGCCCAACCTGAGAACATCGGAAACATTCGAGTAACGTCCCCCAAGAGGGTCATAAAATCGGCAATTTAGTAAATCTCTTTCTATCCCCATGGTATCCCTTCTCAGTTATCATATGTACGCAATAGGATCAATTTCAGTTTATGGAATATATAATAAATCACGGAATATGCCTCACGAATAGACGAGTGTGTAACAGACTACGTCACGAATATACCCCCTTCCCCAAACCAATAGTGTAGCAGGGAAGGCAACCAATCAATGCCGACGATCGAGACAAGCCTCTAACATGTCAGCCAATAAAAAGTCCCAAGAACGGCGGGCGCCCCACCTTTGACAAAGCCTTTTTTGGCGAAACATGTCAGGGAAGCTGGAGTACATTCTCCATTTTTTAACTTAAACAACTGTGTGAATTGTGGTTGAATGCTTTACTAGAATTTAATTTAAAAATGGTATGTCTCTGTGTGTGAGTGTTACCTAGGGAAACGGAGCTGCTTAATTCCATATACTCTTACAAGTACTTTACTCATAGGAGTCTAATTTGAGATTCAGCTTGTGTACTTTTTACTTTAAGCCGTGAGCAAGTACAGCTCTGATCTCTCTAGGTCTTAATCGCATAGAGACCCTGTTAAGTTCTAAAACCGGTAATCATAAATATATTAACCTGAATACCGGTGTGTCCCCTATTGGTTCTAAAATAATCCTATTACGCATATATTCGGATTTATTACTCTGGAGTACTACTTAAACCATAACATAGGGGTTACCTCTACAGTGCACCAAACACACTGACAAAGATACTGGTACTAATTTCTTATAATAACAAGTCAATCCCTTCATAGTTAAGCGGACTTTGTACAGTATAATCTGCAGTTTTGATTTAAGAAATTGGCGTTGTTACGAGGACTGTGCAAAAGGAAAACATTTCAATAATACCCTGATATTATAGCTGCTGCTCTTAAAAATAGCCTCCACCAGAATAGGTGATAACCAGTTGTCTATTTAAACTCAAAACATTATCAAGTTAAGCACTAATGGAGTGCAATGCTATAATATAAGTATTACCTAAATTGAAATGGGAGGACATACAGAGTGAATCTTTCCTATTTTATAACGTTCTTAGGAACACAATTAATATAGTAATCTGACAAACCGTTACTAACACTGATTATAGCTAAACAGCATTGGAATAGTCCTCCGCCGGTTACGTTACCAGCAATCAACCAACCTATATGTTACTGCATTTAGAGTAAAGTTCATTATATAGAGGTTAAAAACCCTTCAGTACCCAGTATCCAACAAATATATTACCAAGGGCATATTTACTATTTTCTAGTCTTGCAACTATATATTTCTTAATGTATTAATATAAGATTCTAGTAACCTTTTGTATGCATTCACTTTGGTCTGATCATACAATTGCAGGACAGTTCAGAGCATTACACCTAGGTTTATTTCTCTGATACTAAAATACCCATTAGGGACAATCCGTGGGTCTCTAAATACTAGTATTATCACTCACATTCTTTCGATATAAGAAGATAACCTAAAACTGGGGGTTAGATATTCTTGCAATAAATATAAAATATGGGCATATTTTGAATCCATATATATATATATATATACATATATAATTGCATATACCCTACCCCCCCTTTTTTGAGTGTATATTACTTGGTGAGCATACCACTTATTGGTTGCATTCTCCTATATTCACATTGGTTGGAATTTTAAAATACCTCACCCCCTTGCTTTTTATTTTTGAATAAATTAATAAAAGTTAAGTTTTAAATCGCCTTTCTTGGAACCTTCTACCTAGGTATTCATGGCCATTTTCCCTATACTTGCTGTTGAGTGCTAAATATGTACATTCTTTCAATTGATGCTTGCAATTGATTATTCCTAAATCCTAATATACCTGAGTATAGGACAAGGTAGTGCCTAATGCCAAAATATAGTTAATAATTAATAAGAGAGAAAGAACAGAAGCATTAATTTGGCACACTTGGGTGGGTTGTCATCTCATTCATATATGGTGGGTGATGGCATTGTGTAGTGAATTGATTTAATTAAAACGTAACATTTATTATATACAAAGAATAAAATATTTCCAGTGTTGTGGACCATGCCACTTGGAATACACTTATTCCCTAGTCATGTGTAGATCAAAAAGAAATTATATACATATATACTATAAAAGGAAAAAGAAACAAGACATATATAGTATAAAAAGAAGTAGCACTGTATGCTCTCTGGTTCGGAGTAATCTCCTAAACACCACAATTTAAATAGAGTAGGGGGAATCAACTGAGTTTAAATATAAATTCTGTAGACGTGCACCGCAGCTGACTACAGAGGTTAAATATGAGAAACGCAACTATTGTAACCAGCTCATCTATTGCCTATAATATGAGATCCATAAATTATCGGTTTCCACATTCCCCTGTCACCAACTCGGCTGCACAAATTAACCTAAGTAGGTGCCCAGAATTGGGCCAACAATTAACCAATATTAATCCACTTATAAGTAGAAATTATTTCCCCATAAGCTATATTTAAAACACTATTTTAACAGAGAGATGCAGTGCGAACGGCCTAATGCGCGTTTTGCATCAGCTTTTTCAAAGGCTAACCCGATCATCACCCGGGGTTTCCTTAAAAGAGGTCATTGACCAGTCCTTAGTAGTTATTTTGATTGCCAAGTCTAATCTGCCAATCGTGTGAAGCCATCCTCGATTGGCTAGTGCAGAGGGTGTGTGCCGTTCGCCCAATGATATGCGGTCAAGGGATGACGTGGGCGTAAATACGCCCCCCTGTCACATATTCCCTATTCCGCTATTGCTGCGAACGGCAAGTAAGAGGGAGATGTCAAAAAATTTAACGTGATAAATGCTAACCATAAGACTAAGTCTTCACAATCTTGATCAGCTATGTTCAGAAATATACATTCCGGCAATCGGTTCTTATTCACAGATACTCATTATTCCATAATTATGTGAACGTAACCTGAAAGCTCATTAATACTCCTTCTTATACATCTGTTAGTTCATTCATTACGGAGTTTTATATGTGTCAGGGGTAATATTAATTTCCCTTTGGTAAGGACGGCTAGATATGTCTTTCACTATGACCCTGGAATTTATTGAAGTGTTCATGACACCCATATATATGTATACTTAAGTTACCAAATACATAGATAGTTTTGGGCACGACTTAGCTTATTATCAGATTCAGAAACTAAGATACATTCTGGTTCACACTTGAAGTTTCATGATTTTAAGTACATCGTGGCCATTATCTCTCATTAGGGAGGTCAAAAATAAAATACCATATATTATTACCATGCAAAGTTTTATTATGTGCACTCCTCATTAAAAAGAACGCAAAGGTCCAAAGTAAAGGGTACCTTAAAAATTATTATTGCTATTGTTGGATTAGAACTGATAGTTCCCAAAAGATTTTTATATAAGGTTCTTTATATTCAAAGAAGTGCATACTCATAAATATTATCATAATTAATAGCCTGGCAAGTATTTTGATTTTAACTCTGTGACCACAGAGATAATAACATATCGGTTTTAGGATCATTGTCCACTATGTATCTTAGGTTGTGAACTAAAAATAAACATGTGTTTTCTTAGATGTCATTATTTTTGCTTTTTCTCCAAGAATGTACTACATATTAGCCTTTCATTGAGCTCCTTAGGGACCCATAGTCTGTAATCTATACATTTTTCACTTAATTATTCCAGAAATGCACTGAAAGTTAGCATTTCGTTGAGTCCCTTAGGGCTCATGGTCTGTAGTCTGAAGATCCATTTAGTCTCTGCTTTAAGGAGTGCATTCTCCATGTTCCCTCCTCTTATTCCTAAAGAGACCTTCTGAAGGATCCAACTAAGTAACTCTGGTTTACTTTCATGTTTATCCATAAAGTGTCTTGCCACCGTGGTCAATTTTTTGTCATGTTCCAGATCATTTTTGGCATTTTTGATGTTACATATATGTTCACCTAAACGTCTCCTGAATTCACGTGTCAACATCCCCACGTACTTTTTATTGCAATTGCATTCAATACAATAAATGATGTTCTTACTCCTGCAGTTAAAGAAGTCGTCCATGAATATCGTACCAGAGGGAAAAATACTCATCTGTTTTACATTTAGCATATATGGACAGAATTTACATGTCCCACATGCATATGTTCCCTTAAAGTCCTTTCTTTTTTTACTGGTTTGTTTCACAAAGTGACTCCTAGTTATCTTGTCCCTAATTGTAGGGGCTCGTCTCCAGCTCATTGCAATCTTATCCCCAATACATTTGGATAAATCGTCATCTGTTTTCAGGATATGTACATGGTTATTAAGGATATCCCTTATTTCCTTGTGTGCTGTGTTAAAGGTACTGACGAATCGGACTTTATTATCCAGAGTGGATTTCGATTTGGGTTTTAATAGTTGCAATCTGTCAGTATGGAGGGCTCTATGATATGCCTTTTTAAGAGTACTGTTAAGGTACCCCTAAACTAAGATACATTCTGGTTCACACTTGAAGTTTCATGATTTTAAGTACATCGTGGCCATTATCTCTCATTAGGGAGGTCAAAAATAAAATACCATATATTATTACCATGCAAAGTTTTATTATGTGCACTCCTCATTAAAAAGAACGCAAAGGTCCAAAGTAAAGGGTACCTTAAAAATTATTATTGCTATTGTTGGATTAGAACTGATAGTTCCCAAAAGATTTTTATATAAGGTTCTTTATATTCAAAGAAGTGCATACTCATAAATATTATCATAATTAATAGCCTGGCAAGTATTTTGATTTTAACTCTGTGACCACAGAGATAATAACATATCGGTTTTAGGATCATTGTCCACTATGTATCTTAGGTTGTGAACTAAAAATAAACATGTGTTTTCTTAGATGTCATTATTTTTGCTTTTTCTCCAAGAATGTACTACATATTAGCCTTTCATTGAGCTCCTTAGGGACCCATAGTCTGTAATCTATACATTTTTCACTTAATTATTCCAGAAATGCACTGAAAGTTAGCATTTCGTTGAGTCCCTTAGGGCTCATGGTCTGTAGTCTGAAGATCCATTTAGTCTCTGCTTTAAGGAGTGCATTCTCCATGTTCCCTCCTCTTATTCCTAAAGAGACCTTCTGAAGGATCCAACTAAGTAACTCTGGTTTACTTTCATGTTTATCCATAAAGTGTCTTGCCACCGTGGTCAATTTTTTGTCATGTTCCAGATCATTTTTGGCATTTTTGATGTTACATATATGTTCACCTAAACGTCTCCTGAATTCACGTGTCAACATCCCCACGTACTTTTTATTGCAATTGCATTCAATACAATAAATGATGTTCTTACTCCTGCAGTTAAAGAAGTCGTCCATGAATATCGTACCAGAGGGAAAAATACTCATCTGTTTTACATTTAGCATATATGGACAGAATTTACATGTCCCACATGCATATGTTCCCTTAAAGTCCTTTCTTTTTTTACTGGTTTGTTTCACAAAGTGACTCCTAGTTATCTTGTCCCTAATTGTAGGGGCTCGTCTCCAGCTCATTGCAATCTTATCCCCAATACATTTGGATAAATCGTCATCTGTTTTCAGGATATGTACATGGTTATTAAGGATATCCCTTATTTCCTTGTGTGCTGTGTTAAAGGTACTGACGAATCGGACTTTATTATCCAGAGTGGATTTCGATTTGGGTTTTAATAGTTGCAATCTGTCAGTATGGAGGGCTCTATGATATGCCTTTTTAAGAGTACTGTTAGGGTATCCCCTAACTTTTAGCCTCTTCTTCATTTCCTTTGCCTGATTTTTAAAGTCACTAATGTCAGAACAATTGCGCCGTAATCTAAGAAATTCCCCAAACGGAATAGCTCTCTTTGTTGCTGGGTGGTGAGCACTCTGGAAACTCAATATCGAGTTCGTGGCTGTTTCCTTTCTATAAAGATCTGACTTGATCCGACCAAACATATCTCTCGATCATGAAACTTCAAGTGTGAACCAGAATGTATCTTAGTTTCTGAATCTGATAATAAGCTAAGTTGTGCCCAAAACTATCTATGTATTTGATAACTTAAGTATACATATATATGGGTGTCATGAACACTTTAATAAATTCCAGGGTCATAGTGAAAGACATGTCTAGCCGTCCTTACCAAAGGGAAATTAATATTACCCCTGACACATATAAAACTCCGTAATGAATGAACTAACAGATGTATAAAAAGGAGTATTAATGAGCTTTCAGGTTACATTCACATAATTATGGAATAATGAGTATCTGTGAATAAGAACCGATTGCCGGAATGTATATTTCTGAACATAGCTGATCAAGATTGTGAAGACTTAGTCTTATGGTTAGCATTTATCACGTTAAATTTTTTTTGACATCTCCCTCTTACTTGCCGTTCGCAGCAATAGCGGAATAGGGAATATGTGACAGGGGGGCGTATTTACGCCCACGTCATCCCTTGACCGCATATCATTGGGCGAACGGCACACACCCTTTGCACTAGCCAATCGAGGATGGCTTCACGCGACTGGCAGATTAGACTTGTCAATCAAAATAACTACTAAGGATTGGTCAATGACCTCTTTTAAGGAAACCACGGGTGATGATCGGGTTAGCCTTTGAAAAAGCTGATGCGAAACGTGCGTTAGGCCGTTCGTACTGCATCTCTCTGTTAAAATAGTGTTTTAAATATAGCTTATGGGGAAATAATTTCTACTTATAAGTGGAATAATATTGGTTAATTGTTGGCCCATTTCTGGGCACCTACTTAGGTTAATTTGTGCAGCCGAGTTGGTGACAGGGGAATGTGGAAACCGATAATTTATGGATCTCATATTATAGGCAATAGATGAGCTGGTTACAATAGTTGCGTTTCCCACATTTAACCTCTGTAGTCAGCTGCGGTGCACGTCTACAGAATTTATATTTAAACTCAGCTGATTCCCCCTACTCTATTTAAATTGTGGTGTTTAGGAGATTACTCCGAACCAGAGAGCATACAGTGCTACTTCTTTTTATACTATATATGTCTTGTTTCTTTTTTCTTTTATAGTATATATGTATATAATTTCTTTTTGATCTACACATGACTAGGGAATAAGTGTATTTCAAGTGGCATGGTCCACAACACTGGAAATATTTTATTCTTTGTATATAATAAATGTTAAGTTTTAATTAAATCAATTCACTACACAATGCCATCACCCACCATATTTGAATGAGATGACAATCCACCCAAGTGTGCCAAATTAATGCTTCTGTTCTTTCTCTCTTATTAATTATTAAAAGGCAAATAATGACTGGCTGATAGAGGAAGTGGGAGAGGTATTTAAGCCTTTGGCTGGGGTGTCTTTGCCTCCTCCTGGTGGCCATGTTCAGTATTCCCAACAGTAAGGAATGATGCAGTGGACTCTCCTTATATTAAGAAGGAAATAATGATTGTCCTGGAAAAATCAGGACACTATTTAAAATACTTTTAAGAACATGCAAATAATTGTTTTAAACTTGAGGGGTGAAATATTAGTGCATCTCTGTGGGCAAAAGTGAAGTAACTG
Source organism: Bombina bombina (assembly GCF_027579735.1). NCBI lineage: Eukaryota > Metazoa > Chordata > Amphibia > Anura > Bombinatoridae > Bombina > Bombina bombina. The sequence continues at coordinate 771,656,677 of NC_069504.1, read as the reverse complement.
ATTTCTTTAGTTTGTTGCTGGTATTTTAAAGTAGAGTCTATACCTACCAGTAAAATAAAGCAGACTGGTCCAATAAAGCTCCAAATGAAACCATTCTCCAGAGACAGCCAACAGCTGCAAGACAAAACAGGATACAATCAGCTGAAATATAATGTTTTATTCATGCCATAAAGGTTTCTTTTTTATCTTCATATCTTCATATCATTGTACAACATACACATCTATCAACAGGGTAGGTATAGAACTATTTCATATATTCAAATAATATCTCATAGTTAACCCTTAAACACGTATCCCACTGGGGAGTGCGGGGGTGCCCTAGTGGTCTGTAAATAATACTATCAAAAAAGAAAAGTAACCACTTTATGGGCACACACTTAAACAGATAGGTAAATCTGCTAAGAGGGACCAAAAAAATAAAACAACTTTTAATTCACAAATAAAAACACAGCATCCTACAAGGGATAAGTATAAAAACATTCAAATCAAAGTAGCACTGTCGGAGTATCTGGATATTGATACACTTCAATGTGTCAGTTCAAACTGAATCGGGGCTTCTAAAAATTAAGCAGATACAAGCAATATCAGAGGCTCATTGTAAGATGTCCATAGAGTGAAAAAAGATCCCTAATAAACTACTGACTATGATTACATGATGCCCACAAGTGTGGGATATGGGAGGGACTTAACCGACTATCTTTCGGTAGACAGCTACTTACAATTATTGTCAAAACGGTACAGGCTTGTAGTCGCTGTTAGGTACCAGGTACATCAGTATAACGATCAAGTAGGCAAACAAATATGAAGTCAGTTAATCCAGATTACGCACGGAAAGCGAACGCCTAACGCACGTTTCGCCTGGGCTTTCTCAAAGGCGTGTATAGTCCCAGTCATTGGATGAATTTATCCCCCCCAATGTGCAATCATTATACAATATAGATATCACCCCTCTATCTGGGCGTCTGCTTACCCGCATCATAATACATATAGTCAGAGCACATCCTCCCCGTCATAGTACTCTAAGTTTTTTTTATTTCAAAAGCTAGGATAGCTTCAATATCCATGTCAGTGAATGTGATAGAGAATGTTGGCATATGGCATTCCTGCAGTATAGGATGTTTTTTTAGCCAACATGGTGCTATCATAGTATTGTAAGGTATTCTACATGTGTTCTGATTCACCATATCATGGATATTGAAGCTATCCTAGCTTTTGAAATAAAAAACAACTTAGAGTAGCCTGTTTTCAGTGGGGTTATATCAGCCATTAAATGCTTCTTAGTTGTTTATCATAAAATATGATTTGGCTGTCTTCCTTGGCTGCGGACTCCTATGGCCCACTACCAACCTCACTGCTCAAATTATTGCTGATCACTTCAAAAATAAAATTGACACCATTAAAAAAGAGATCTGCACCTCGCACCCCGCAAACCCAGCAATCCTACTCACCCCTTCTATTAACAAAAATCTATGCTATTTCCCTCCTGTAACAGAGGAAGAAGTCTCTGCACTCCTATCCTCGGCTCATCTCACAACCTGCCCACTTGACCCTATTCCTTCACGACTTATTCCCCCTCTCTCTGCTTCACTAACCCCTACCCTAACTCATCTCTTTAACCAATCCCTCAATGCTGGCACATTTCCTGACACATTCAAGCATGCGACAATCATACCAATCCTAAAAAAGCCCTTGCTTGACCCCTCCATGCCTTCTAACTATCGACCGGTCTCCTTACTTCCCTTTGCTTCAAAATTATTGGAACGACTAGTCTATAACCGGCTAACTCAATTTCTCACAACTAACTCCTTACTTGATCCACTACAATCTGGTTTCCGCCCTAAACACTCAACAGAAACCGCTCTTGCTAAAGTAAAAAATGACCTGTTATTAGCCAAAGCAAAAGGCCATTACTCATTACTGATTCTTCTTAACCTGTCCGCAGCTTTTGACACAGTTGACCATCATCTCCTCCTAAAAATACTACATTCAATTGGCATCCGAGACACAGCCCTCTCCTGGTTTGCATCATATCTTTCAAACCACTCGTTTTCAGTTTCCTTTAACAACATATCTTGTGATCCTATGCCTCTCTCAGTTGGAGTACCGCAAGGCTCTGTCTTGGGTCCCTTGCTTTTCTCTCTTTATACATCCTGCCTTGGAAAACTTATAGCCTCCTTTGGATTCCAGTACCACCTATATGCTGATGATACCCAAATCTATCTTTCCTCTCCTGATATCTCTCCCTCTTTACTCAACCAGATTTCTGACTACCTCTCTGCAATTTTCTCTTGGATGTCATCACACTACCTCCAACTCAATCTGTCCAAAACTGAGCTGCTTCTTATTCCCCCCTCTTCGAGACATCCGACACCTGACATTTCTCTGTTGGTTGGAGACTCTATGCTTAACACCTCACCCCAGGTCCGCTGCCTTGGGGTCACACTAGACTAAGAACTCACATTCAACCCACATATACAAACGCTTACCAAATCATGCCGTTCACACCTACGCAACATTTCCAGAATTCGTCCCTTTCTTACTCAAAATACTACAAAAATACTTATTCATTCCCTCATCCTGTCACGCATTGATTATTGCAATCTACTCTTAAATGACCTTCCAAAACACCACCTCTCCTCCCTCCAATCTATTATGAATGCTTCTGCTAGACTCATCCACCTAAGTTGATGATCTACATCAGCTGCTCCGCTCTACCAGTCTCTACACTGGCTCCCCATACACTCCAGAATACAATTTAAAGTATTAGCCCTAACCTACAAAGCACTCAACATTCTAACTCCCAACTATATTTCCTCTCTCATCGTGAAATACTCCCCATCCCGTCCTCTTCGATCAACCTCTGACCTACGTCTCTACACTCCTGTTATCTCTACATCCCACACCCGCCTCCAAGACTTTGCACGTGCTTCTCCTGTCCTCTGGAACTCTCTACCCCGCTCCATCAGACTGTCTCCAACCTTGTATAGCTTCAGAAGATCCTTGAAAACCCACCTATTCAGAGAGGCTTACCATCTCTCCTCCATCCCGCATCCGAACCAAGCTAATACATGTACATGAACTGCCTGACTCACTGTTGCAAATACAACCGATGTAACAAGCTACCCCAACCTTATGTCTCTGCACCCTAAACCTATAGACTGTGAGCTCTCCGGAGCAAGGCCCTCTTCCTCCTGTGCTAGATTTGTTTAGTCTTGTTATGTTTTGTATTGTATCACAAATCTTTGTCATTGTATACCCCTATCATTGTACCCAGCGCTACGGAATTTGGCGGCGCTATACAAATAAATGATAATAATAATAATGGTGTGGTGCATGTTATGTGAGGTATCGCTAATAAAAGCTCAATAACAAAGCTTGGCATACCATGTGTCACAATACCTCAAGTTATGGATTTAAAATTGTAATTTGAACTGTAATTTGAAGCTAACCAGTTTGCCTTAGTAACAGTAAGTACCTGCAACTAAGATTAAGCAATTGACATCATTTCAGTTGCTTCCCATTTCCATACATTTTTGCTTTGGGTTTTCATGGTATTAACATCTATAAGATTATGTGAATATTGGACATCAATGTATAATGTCTACAGCAAAGAATGTAACTGCAAAGCTAAACTTTACTTTCATTGTAACTAAGGTACTTTTTTGTTTAAATGTAATGCCAGATTTGTATTCAGTTGTACATTGTACAGTACCTAACAGCTTTCTATAATGGCTGGGGCTATGAATCAAACCTTATTACAACAGGTAGCTGCTGTACCTTGGTATTCTAAATAAAGCATTAACATCTTATTAAATTAAATTGTTTACAAGTATTTCCATTACCCTTGTGTACTGTGTGTAGTGTGATTGTGGGCTATTAACTAAATGTGTGCCAGATTCTTTACCATATTTACTGAGGGTTTCTTCTGCTTCTGTGTGTGTGTGGTGGTGGTGGGGGTGGTGGCTGTGTGTGTGTGTGGGCTCGCTGTGTGTTTGTGTGGGGTGTGTGTGTGCTTTGTGTGTGTTGGGGGGGCTATGTGTGTGCGGGCTGTCTGTGTGTGTTTGGGCTGTCTGTGCGCGAGCGGGCTGTCTGTGCGCATGTGTAAACCTGTATGTATATATCTGTGTACCTGTGTATGTGTCTGAGTGTGAATGTATGTGTCTCTGTAAGGTTCTTGTTAACTCAACAAGTTCAACTCAACTGTCAGCAAAATTCTTCATTATATACATAAACAGTTGTTCCAATAGTACAAAAGGGTAAATTGCAATATATACAATTTTTTTATAAAATGTTGTGCATTACCTGAAATGATTTTTCTCCCATTTTTTTTTTCATTTTAAAAGCTGTGGGGGCGAGGTTTGAGGCGGAGATGGGGCGGGGTTGGAGGCGGGGAGAAAGGGGGCCCCATTTTGTCATCCTGCCTTGGGCCCCGCAATGGGTATGGCTGGCCCTGCCTGGTACCTAACAGCAACTACAAGCCTGTACCTTTTTGAAAATAATTGTAAGTAGCGGTCTACCGAAAGATAGTGGGTTAAGTCCCTCCCATATCCCACACTTGTGGGCATCACGTAATCATAGTCAGTAGTTTATTAGGGATCCTTTTTCACTCAGTGGACATCTTATAATGGGCCTCTGATATTGTTTGTATCTGCTTAATTTTTGGAAGCCACGATCCAGTTTGAAGTGACACATTGAAGTGTATCAATATCCAGATACTCCGACAGTGCTACTTTGATTTTAATGTGAATTATTCATATTTTCATGTCAGGTAAGTGCACTTGAGAATATGCAATCATGTTTGCACGTGAGTAGGGTGTTTTGTTCCACGTTTTTTGCTCCATTGAGTCCTGTGGGGGAATATGTTCACGCGCATGGGATATCTGAAGTGTGGCTTTTTATGCACGTCGGGTTCGCAAAAACAGTTTCCTTCCAACTTGAAATAAGAACACTACCCGACGCGCAAAAAGCTTACTTCTAAAGGAGTTAAGGCTTGAGCAGGAGATTTCAATAACGCTCCACTTGTAATCTGGCCTATGGTAAGAGCATTTTATTATTGCATTTGCAGTTTTATGCCCCTATAATAATAGAAATGTTGGGAGTTTAGATTTATCCCCAGTGCTGCCAATTAGTGCTACAATGCATAATGTTGCCTTTTCATTTATGTCTTTTGCAAAACATTTGTATCTTGGAGTTCTTGATAAAAATGAATCGACTAACATTGCTTACATTCCTGATTTTTCAAATAAAGATACCAAGAGAACGAAGAACATTTTACAAAAGGAGTAAATTAGAAAGTTACTTAAAATCGCATGCTCTATCTGAATCATGAAAGAAGAAAAAAATGGGTTTAGTATCCCTTTAAAGGTAAAAACTGTTTTACAATACACTGTTCCTTTAGCAAACTGGAACTCATTTGCTGACATGTTCATGTTCTCAAAAAAGAAAAGTAACCACTTTATGGGCACACACTTAAACACATAAGTAAATCTGCTAAGAGGGACCAAAAAAATAAAACTTTTAATTCACAAATGTAAAAAACACAGCATCCTACAAGGGATAAGTATAAAAACATTCATATATATATACACACACATACATACATACATACATATATATATATATATATATATATATATATATATATATATATATATATATATATATATATATACATGATTATTATATATAAGTATAGATATATACATATATATATATATATATATATATATATATGAATATCTATTTAGAAATCCATAGACCATATTCTGCTATGTGCATTAAAAATGTGAAATATACAGTAAATACACAGTATAACACTTTATTAAATATGAATATTGTATAAATATGTTTTTTATGTTTTCATCTACTTGACAGCAAAGGGCTCCAATGCACTTATATATATGTCTATATGTAAGTACATATGTATTTATATGTGTACATATGTCTGTAAATACATATATACACATATAAATACATATGTACATATATACAGACATATATATATAGGTATATATATATATATATATATATATATATATATATATATATACATGATTATTATATATAAGTATAGATATATACATATATATATATATATATATATATATATATATATATATGAATATCTATTTAGAAATCCATAGACCATATTCTGCTATGTGCATTAAAAATGTGAAATATACAGTAAATACACAGTATAACACTTTATTAAATATGAATATTGTATAAATATGTTTTTTATGTTTTCATCTACTTGACAGCAAAGGGCTCCAATGCACTTATATATATGTCTATATGTAAGTACATATGTATTTATATGTGTACATATGTCTGTAAATACATATATACACATATAAATACATATGTACATATATACAGACATATATATATATATATATATATATATATATATATATATATATATATATATATATATATATATATATATATATATATATATATATATATATATATATATATATATATATATATATATATATATATATATATATATATATATATATATATATATATATACACACAGTTATGGCCAAAAATATTGGCACCCCTGCATTTCTGTCAGATAATGCACCACTTCTCCCAGAAAATTGTTGCATTTACAAATGTTTAGGCATTCTCATGTTTATTTCTTTTGTTTGTATTGGTATGACACAAAAAAGTGGAGAAAAAAAAATGGACTGGACAAAATTATTGGCACCCTCAAATTAATATTTGTAGCACACCCCATGAAAAAAATAACTATCAATGAGTTTCTTACACCTCTTTTCTGGAATTTCGAACCACTCTTGGGATTAGAAGGGAAAACCCTTCCAATCCTATTGGCTGATGCAATCAGTCAATAGGATTGAGCTCGCATTCTATTGGCTGTTCCAATCAGCCAATAGAATGCAAGCTCAATCCTATTGGCTGATTGGATCAGCCAATAGGATTGAACTTCAATCCTATTGGCTGATTGTATCAGCCAATAGGATTTTTCCTACCTTAGTTCCGATTGTCTGATAGAATTATATCAGCCAATCGGAATTCAAGGGACGCCATCTTGGATGACGTCATTTAAAGGAATATTCATTTGTCGGGTATTCGTCGGCCTGGAAGGATGCTCGTCGTCGGATGTCTTGAAGATGGACCCACTCCGCTCCGGATGGATGAAGATAGAAGATGCCGCCTGGATGAAGACTTCTGCCCGTCTGGAGGTCCTCTTCTGCCCAGATTGGATGAAGACTTCTGCCCCTCTGGAGGACCACTTGTGCCCGGCTGGGTGAAGACATCTCAAGGTAGGGTGATCTTCAAGGGGGTAGTGTTAGGTTTTATTAAGGGGGGATTGGGTGGGTTTTAGAGTTGGGTTGGGTATGTGGGTGGTGGGTTTTAATGTTGGGGGTGTATTGTATTTTTTTTACAGGTAAAAGAGCTGATTACTTTGGGGCAATGCCCCGCAAAAGGCCCTTTTAAGGGCTATTTGTAAGTTAGTGTAGGGTAGGGATTTTTTTTATTTTGGGGGGCTTTTTTATTTATTAGGGGGATTAGATTAGGTGTAATTAGTTTAAAAAACTTGTAATTATTTTATTATTTTCTGTAATTTAGTGGGGGGGTTGTACTTTAGTTAACTTTATTTAATTGTAATTAATTTATTTTAATTTAGGTAATTAATTTAATTATAGTGTAGTGTTAGGTGTAATTGTAACTTAGGTTAGTATTTATTTTACAGGTACTTTTTTAGCTAGGTATTTATTTTAGCTAGGTAGTTAATAAATAGTTAATAACTATTTAATAACTATTGTACCTAGTTAAAATAAATACAAAGTTGCCTGTAAAATAAAAATAAATCCTAAAATAGCTACAATGTAACTATTAGTTATATTGTAGCTATCTTGGGGTTTATTTTATAGGTAAGTATTTAGTTTTAAATAGGAATAATTTATCTCATGATAGAAATATTTACTTAGATTAATTTAAATTATCTTTAAGTTAGGGGATGTTAGGGTTAGACTTAGGTTTAGGGGTTAATAAATGTAATATAGTGGCGGCGGTGTAGGGGGGTCAGATTAGGGGTTAATACATTTAATGTAGGTGGCGGCGGTGTAGGGAGGTCAGATTAGGGGTCAATACATTTAATGTAGGTGGCGGCGGGGTCCGGGAGCGGCGGTTTAGGGATTAATACATATAATGTAGGTGGCGGTGAGCTCCGGGAGCAGCGGTTTAGGGGTTAATAACTTTATTTAGTTGCGGGGGGTCCGGGAGCGGCGGTATAGGGGGTAAACAGTTTAGTTTAGTGTGGGTGCTTAGTGACAGGGTACCAAGAAAGCTGCGAATAAGCCGAAGAGCAGCGAGATCGATGACTGTTAGTTAACAACAGTCCGCTGCTCATCGCTCCGTACTTGGTGCACGGCTTTTTGACAGCTTTCTTGATAACTTTGGCGAACGTATTCAGGTCCGCGGCAGCAATGTTAGGCGAACTTAGGCGAGCGTATTGGTGCCGTCGAATGCAAGAAAGTCGACGGCTTGATAACTAGAGGCCAAAGGATTTAAAGATATTTTGTTTGTGTGTATCAGTTTGATTTATGCTGTTGCATGGGTAATTTTGAGTCTATCTTGCGATGAGGAAGTGGTCTGTTTGCAGAGTACAATGGGGCAAGATGCTGTTATTACGATGTTTGTATGGTGTTATAATAATTATAGAAAATTTCCCTTTTCTTCCAAATCCTATGTGACTGATGATATCACCTCTATTATGTAAGCTCCCCATTGCTAGCTCTGTATAACAAAATACTATAGTTTCTCTATTAAAGTTTCTGATTGTCATAACACAGAATGTAGTAGAATAAAGTGTGTACTGAAAACTTTGGTCACTTGACTAATCTGACTAATCAGGAAGGCACCACTTTGAGAAATGATGTTACTAGCCAGCTGTATACCTTATGAGAAATATATGCTTAATGAAATAGTTGTTTTCTACAAGTTTTCAAAAGAACATATTATAGGGAGTACTAACTTACCAGCTTCTTGTCTACTTATATACTTCTACAAACATAATCTTCCATTCTAGACTGCTTAATTTTTCATCTTTTTAACCACTGTCTCTACATCACTACCCTTTATTTTAGTATTTCTTGCTCTTTCCCAGTATCCCTTTTATATTTTCGGCGCTGTTTTTTCATAATCTGGCTGGCTTACTTACTGTTTGGGAGTCCCATATCCTTTGGAGTATGTTATTGCACTGATGGTGACAATAACAGCTGGAATTCCATAGCCTACAGCTAAGAGATGTCTTTTCTTCAATATGTGGGTGTTGAACACTGTCACTAGCATCAAATAGAGCTCCAGTCCTTCTAGAGCCATGCAGCAAAAGGCGGAAAGGTAAAAAAAGTGCAAAAATCCTGCTATCACACTGCACAGGACCTAAAACACAGAAAGAAAAACAGCTATTATACATGTCATTGCCATGAGAAGACAGCAAAGTCTTATCATTTGATATTTGAAGACTTCACATTAGCTCCTTAATTTGCCCAAGCCCAACCCCGATCATCAAAACCTGACCCTAGACCACTTATATCCAGAACATGGATCTCCTGGACCCTTGTTTCTCAACCTGAAGATATTTGGAACATTGGCAAAAGGGCAGTTAAGGGTTAGTCCTTCATTTTTCCCTCATGACGATCCTAAAGCAAATATTCAGCAAGGTTACTTAAAGGGATACTAAACCTAATTTTCTTTCATGTAATTAGCAAGAGTCCATGAGCTAGTGACGTATGGGATATACATTCCTACCAGGAGGGGCAAAGTTTCCCAAACCTTAAAATGCCTATAAATACACCCCTCACCACACCCACAATTCAGTTTTACAAACTTTGCCTCCCATGGAGGTGGTGAAGTAAGTTTGTGCTAGATTCTACGTTGTATTGCGCTTCGCAGCAGGCTGGAGCCCGGTTTTCCTCTCAGAGTGCAGTGAATGTCAGAGGGATGTGAAGAGAGTATTGCCTATTTGAATACAATGGTCTACCTCTAGGGGATCAATTTCATAGGTTCTCTGTTATCGGTCGTAGAGATTTCTTCTCCTACCTCCCTTTTCAGATCGACGATATACTCTTATATACCTTTACCTCTACTGATTCTCGTTTCAGTACTGGTTTGGCTATCTACTACATGTAGATGAGTGTCCTGGGGTAAGTAAGTCTTATTCTTTGTGACACTCTGCGCTATGGTTGGGCACTTTATATGTAAAGTTCTAAATATATGTCTATAAACTTATATTTGCCTTGATTCAGGATAATCAGTATTCATTTTTAATACAGACTGTCAGTTTCATTATTGGGATAATGCATTTAATTATTTTTTCTTACCTTGAAATTTTTTTATTTGGCCATTTTTTCCTGCGTGCTGTTAGGCTCGCGGGGGCAGAAAAATGTTTCTTTTTATTACGTCATTTTTGGCGCATACTTTTTTTGGCGCAAAATTTTTTTGGCATTTCCGGCGACGTAATTTACGCCGGAAGTTGTATTCTGTTTTGCGCCAAAAAAATGTGGGCGTATTTTTTACTCACTTTATTTAAACATTTTATTTTCATGGCTTCTGGTTTCTAGAAGCTTATTTTTTTTGCATTCTTTCCCATTCCTGAAACTGTCATTTAAGAAATTTGATAATTTTGCTTTATATGTTGTTTTTTCTATTACATATTGCAAGATGTCTCATCCTGACCCTGGATCAAAATCCTCTAATGGACAGACGCTGCCTGATGCTAGTTCTACCAAAGTTAAGTGCATATGTTGTAAACTTGTGGTATCTGTTTCCCCAGCTGTAGTTTGTGAAAGCTGTCATGATAAACTTTCCAATGCAGATTCTGTTTCTATTAGTAATAATCCTTTACCTGTTGTTGTTCCTTCAACATCTATTGTTCAGGATGTTCCTGTTAATGTTAAAGAATTTGTTTCTAATTCTATTAAGAAGGCTCTGTCTGTTATTCCTCCTTCCAGTAAACGTAAAAGGTCTTTCAAAACTTCTCACTTTTCAGATGAATTTTTAGGTGACCGCCATCATTCTGACTTATCTGTTTCTGATGAGGTTTTTTCCGGTTCAGAAGATTCTACTACAGATATTGATACTGATAAATCTTCATATTTATTTAAGATGGAGTTTATTTGTTCATTGCTTAAAGAAGTTTTGATTGCTTTAGATATGGAGGAGTCCAGTCCTCTTGATACTAAAACGGCTAAACATTTAAATTCGGTTTATAAACCTCATGTGTTAATTCTGGAAGTTTTTCCAGTTCCTGATGCTATCTCAGATGTGATTGCTAGGGAATGGGATAGTCTGGGTACTTCATTTACTCCTTCTCCAAGGTTTAAGAAATTGTACCCTGTGCCATCTGATAGACTGGAATTTTGGGATAAAATCCCTAAAGTCGATGGGGCTATCTCTACTCTAGCCAAACGTACTGCTATTCCTACGGCAGATAGCACTTCATTTAAAGATCCTTTAGATAGGAAAATTGAATCTTTTTTGAGAAAAGCTTATTTATGTTCAGGTAATCTACTTAGACCTGCTATCTCTTTGGCTGATGTTGCTGCAGCTTCAACTTTCTGGTTGGAGGCTTTAGCGCAACAAGTGACAGATCATAACACATATAGCATTGTTAAACTTCTTCAACACGCTAATAACTTTGTCTGTGATGCCATTTTTTATATCATTAGAGTTGATGTCCGGTATATGTCTTTAGCTATTTTAGCTAGACGAGCTTTATGGCTTAAATCCTGGAATGTAGATATGAGTTCTAAATCAACTTTGCTTTCTCTCTCTTTCCAAGGTAATAAATTGTTTGGTTCTCAGTTGGATTCTATAATTTCAACTGTTACTGGAGGGAAGGGTGCCTTTTTGCCTCAGGGAAAAAAATCTAAAGGTAATTACAGGGCTGCTAATCGTTTTCGTTCCTTTCGTCAGAAGGAGCAGAAGCCCGATCCTTCCCCTAAAGGAACAGTTTCTGGTTGGAAACCTAATCCAGTCTGGAATAAATCCAAGCCTTTCAGAAAGTCAAAACCAGCCCCTAAATCCGCATGAAGGTGCGGCCCTCATTCCAGCGCAGCTGGTAGGGGGCAGGTTACGATTTTTCAAAGATGTTTGGAACAATTCGGTTCACAATCTTTGGATTCAGAACCTTGTTTCACAAGGGTACAGAATAGGTTTCAAAGTAAGACCGCCTGTGAGAAGATTCTCTCTCACGCATTCCAGTCAATCCAGTGAAGGCTCAGGCGTTTCTGAAATGTGTTTCAGACCTAAGGTTAGCTGGGGTAATTATACCAGTCTGGTACAGGGTCTGGGGTTTTATTCAAATCTATTCATCGTACCAAAGAAAGAGAATTCTTTCAGACCGGTTCTGGATCTAAAAATATTGAATCGTTATGTAAGGATACCAACATTCAAAATGGTGACTATAAGAACTATTCTGCCTTTTGTTCAGCAAGGACATTATATGTCTACAATAGATTTACAGGATGCATACCTGCATATTCCAATTCTTCCAGATCACTATCAGTTTCTGAGATTCTCTTTTCTAGACAAGCATTACCAGTTTATTGCTCTTCCATTTGGTCTAGCAACAGCGCCAAGGATCTTTTCGAAGGTTCTCGGTGCCCTTCTCTCTGTAATCAAAGAACAGGGTATTGCGGTATTTCCTTATTTGGACGATATCTTGGTACTTGCTCAGTCTTCACATTCTGCAGAATCTCATACGAATCAACTTGTGTTGTTTCTTCAAAGACATGGTTGGAGGATCAATTTACCAAAGAGTTCCTTGATTCCTCAGACAAGGGTAACCTTTTTAGGTTTCCAAATAGATTCAGTGTCCATGACTTTGTCTCTGACAGAAAAGAGACGTCTGAAATTGGTTTCAGCCTGTCGAAACCTTCAGTCTCAATTGTTCCCTTCGGTAGCATTATGCATGGAGATTTTAGGTCTCATGACTGCTGCATCGGACGCGATCCCTTTTGCTCGTTTTCACACGAGACCACTCCAGCTTTGTATGCTGAACTAGTGGTGCAGGGATTATACAAGGATATCACAAATAATATCCTTAAATCCCAATGTTCGATCATCTCTAACTTGGTGGATGGATCACCGTCGTTTAATTCAAGGGGCCTCTTTCGTTCGTCCAACCTGGACTGTGATCTCTACAGATGCGAGTCTATCAGGTTGGGGAGCTGTTTGGGGATCTCTGACAGCGCAAGGGGTTTGGAAATCTCAGGAGGCGAGATTACCAATCAATATTTTGGAACTCCGTGCGATTTTCAGAGCTCTTCAGTTCTGGCCTCTTCTAAAGAGAGAATCGTTTATTTGTTTTCAAACGGACAATGTCACGACCGTGGCATATGTCAATCATCAAGGGGGGACTCACAGTCCTCAAGCTATGAAAGAAGTATCTCGGATACTTGTATGAGCAGAATCCAGCTCCTGTCTAATTTCTGCGGTTCACATCCCAGGTGTAGACAATTGGGAAGCGGATTATCTCAGTCGCCAGACGTTACATCCGGGCGAATGGTCTCTTCATCCAGAGGTTTTTCTTCAGATTGTTCAAATCTGGGGACTTCCAGAAATAGATCTGATGGCCTCTCATCTGAACAAGAAACTTCCCAGGTATCTGTCCAGATCCCGGGATCCTCAGGCGGAAGCAGTGGATGCGTTGTCAATTCCTTGGAATTATCATCCTGCTTATATCTTTCCGCCTCTAGTTCTTCTTCCGAAAGTAATCTCCAAAATTCTATTGGAGCGCTCATTAGTACTGCTGGTGGCTCCAGCATGGCCTCACAGGTTTTGGTTTGCGGATCTCGTTCGGATGGCCAGTAGCCAACCTTGGACACTTCCGTTAAGGCCAGACCTTCTATCTCAAGGCCCTTTTTTCCATCAGGATCTCAAATTATTAAATTTGAAGGTATGGAGATTGAACGCTTAATTCTTAGTCATAGAGGTTTCTCTGACTCAGTGATTAATACTATGTTACAGGCTCGAAAATCTGTCTCTAGAAAGATTTATTATCGAGTTTGGAAGACTTACATCTCTTGGTGTTCTTCTCATAAATTCTCCTGGCATTCTTTCAGAATTCCTAGAATTTTACAATTTCTTCAGGATGGTTTGGATAAAGGTTTGTCTGCAAGTTCTTTGAAAAGACAAATATCTGCTCTTTCTGTTCTTTTTCACAGAAAGATTGCTAATCTTCCTGATATTCATTGTTTTGTACAGGCTTTGGTCCGTATCAAACCTGTTATTAAGCCAATCTCTCCTCCTTGGAGTCTTAATTTGGTTTTGACAGCTTTACAGGCTCCTCCGTTTGAGCCTATGCATTCTCTGGACATGAAAACAGAATTTATGCTTACCTGATAAATTACTTTCTCCAACGGTGTGTCCGGTCCACGGCGTCATCCTTACTTGTGGGATATTCTCTTCCCCAACAGGAAATGGCAAAGAGTCCCAGCAAAGCTGGTCACATGATCCCTCCTAGGCTCCGCCCACCCCAGTCATTCGACCGACGGACAGGAGGAAATATATATAGGAGAAATCATATGATACCGTGGTGACTGTAGTTAGAGAAAATAATTCATCAGACCTGATTAAAAAAAACCAGGGCGGGCCGTGGACCGGACACACCGTTGGAGAAAGTAATTTATCAGGTAAGCATAAATTCTGTTTTCTCCAACATAGGTGTGTCCGGTCCACGGCGTCATCCTTACTTGTGGGAACCAATACCAAAGCTTTAGGACACGGATGAAGGGAGGGAGCAAATCAGGTCACCTAAACACAAGGCACCACAGCTTGCAAAACCTTTCTCCCAAAAATAGCCTCCGAAGAAGCAAAAGTATCAAATTTAAACACCAAAAAACTCTTAACCATCTCCGTGGAGATGTTGCCTGTGCAACGGCAAAGAGAATGACTGGGGTGGGCGGAGCCTAGGAGGGATCATGTGACCAGCTTTGCTGGGACTCTTTGCCATTTCCTGTTGGGGAAGAGAATATCCCACAAGTAAGGATGACGCCGTGGACCGGACACACCTATGTTGGAGAAATTACTTTCTTGGAAAGTATTGTTCCTTTTGGCTATCTCTTCTGCTAGAAGAGTTTCTGAGTTATCTGCTCTTTCTTGTGAATCTCCTTTGCTGATTTTTCATCAGGATAAGGCGGTGTTGCGGACTTCATTTCAATTTTTACCTAAGGTTGTGAATTCTAACAACATTAGTAGAGAAATTGTTGTCCCTTCATTATGTCCTAATCCTAAGAATTCTAAGGAAAGATCGTTACATTCTTTGGATGTAGTTAGAGCTTTGAAATATTATGTTGAAGCTACTAAAGATTTTAGAAAGACTTCTAGTCTATTTGTTGTTTTTTCTGGTCCCAGGAAAGTTCAGAAGGCTTCTGCCATTTCTTTGGCGTCTTGGTTAAAGTCTTTGATTCATCATGCTTATGTGGAGTCGGGTAAGTCCCCGCCTCAAAGAATTACGGCTCATTCTACTAGGTCAGTTTCTACTTCCTGGGCCTTTAGGAATGAAGCTTCTGTTGATCAGATTTGCAAAGCGGCGACTTGGTCTTCTTTGCATACTTTTACTAAATTCTACCATTTTTATGTGTTTTCTTCTTCTGAAGCAGTTTTTGGTAGAAAAGTACTTCAGGCAGCTGTTTCTGTTTGATTTGTCTGCTTATAATTTCAGTTTTTTTCATTATAAAGATTAAAACTTTTGATTTGGGTTGTGGATTATTTTTTTCAGCGGAATTGGCTGTCTTTATTTTATCCCTCCCTCTCTAGTGACTCTTGCGTGGAAGTTCCACATCTTGGGTATCTGCTATCCCATACGTCACTAGCTCATGGACTCTTGCTAATTACATAAAAGAAAATTTATTTCTTTCATATTAGCAAGAGTCCTTTTTGAGGTGGTTATGATTTTTTTGTATAAAGCACAATTATTCCAATTCCTTATTTTTGATGCTTTCGCTCCTTTCTTATCACCCCACTTGCTTGGCTATTCGTTAAACTGAATTGTGGGTGTGGTGAGGGGTGTATTTATAGGCATTTTAAGGTTTGGGAAACTGTGCCCCTCCTGGTAGGAATGTATATCCCATACGTCACTAGCTCATGGACTCTTGCTAATATGAAAGAAATGAATTTATCAGGTAAGTTCTTACATAAATTATGTTTTTGTTTCTTTCATGATTCAGATAGAACATGCAATTTTAAGCAACTGTCTAATTTACTTCTATTATTAATTGTTCTTCGTTCTCTTGCTATCTTTATTTAAAAAGCAGGAATGTAAGGCTTAGGAGCCTGGCCATTTTGTGTTCAGTACCCTGGGTAGAGCTTGCTAATTGGTGGCTACATTTAGTCACCATTAAGCAAGTGTAACCCTGGTGCTGAACCAAAAATGGGCTATAGGAATAGATATACAGGTATAGGTATATATATATATATATATATATATATATATATATATATATATATATATATATATATATATATATATATACAGGGAGTGCAGAATTATTAGGCAAGTTGTATTTTTGAGGATTAATTTTATTATTGAACAAAAACCATGTTCTCAATGAACCCAAAAAATTCATTAATATCAAAGCTGAATATTTTTGGAAGTAGTTTTTAGTTTCTTTTTAGTTTTAGCTATTTTAGGGGGATATATGTGTGTGCAGGTGACTATTACTGTGCATAATTATTAGGCAACTTAACAAAAAACAAATATATACCCATTTCAATTATTTATGTTTACCAGTGAAACCAATATAACATCTCAACATTCACAAATATACATTTCTGACATTCAAAAACAAAACAAAAACAAATCAGTGACCAATATAGCCACCTTTCTTTGCAAGGACACTCAAAAGCCTGCCATCCATGGATTCTGTCAGTGTTTTGATCTGTTCACCATCAACATTGCGTGCAGCAGCAACCACAGCCTCCCAGACACTGTTCAGAGAGGTGTACTGTTTTCCCTCCTTGTAAATCTCACATTTGATGATGGACCACAGGTTCTCAATAGGGTTCAGATCAGGTGAACAGGGAGGCCATGTCATTAGATTTTCTTCTTTTATACCCTTTCTTGCCAGCCACGCTGTGGAGTACTTGGACGCGTGTGATGGAGCATTGTCCTGCATGAAAATCATGTTTTTCTTGAAGGATGCAGACTTCTTCCTGTACCACTGCTTGAAGAAGGTGTCTTCCAGAAACTGGCAGTAGGACTGGGAGTTGAGCTTGACTCCATCCTCAACCCGAAAAGGCCCCACAAGCTCATCTTTGATGATACCAGCCCAAACCAGTACTCCACCTCCACCTTGCTGGCGTCTGAGTCGGACTGGAGCTCTCTGCCCTTTACCAATCCAGCCACGGGCCCATCCATCTGGCCCATCAAGACTCACTCTCATTTCATCAGTCCATAAAACCTTAGAAAAATCAGTCTTGAGATATTTCTTGGCCCAGTCTTGACGTTTCAGCTTGTGTGTCTTGTTCAGTGGTGGTCGTCTTTCAGCCTTTCTTACCTTGGCCATGTCTCTGAGTATTGCACACCTTGTGCTTTTGGGCACTCCAGTGATGTTGCAGCTCTGAAATATGGCCAAACTGGTGGCAAGTGGCATCTTGGCAGCTGCACGCTTGACTTTTCTCAGTTCATGGACAGTTATTTTGCGCCTTGGTTTTTCCACACGCTTCTTGCGACCCTGTTGACTATTTTGAATGAAACGCTTGATTGTTCGATGATCACGCTTCAGAAGCTTTGCAATTTTAAGAGTGCTGCATCCCTCTGCAAGATATCTCACTATTTTTGACTTTTCTGAGCCTGTCAAGTCCTTCTTTTGACCCATTTTGCCAAAGGAAAGGAAGTTGCCTAATAATTATGCACACCTGATATAGGGTGTTGATGTCATTAGACCACACCCCTTCTCATTACAGAGATGCACATCACCTAATATGCTTAATTGGTAGTAGGCTTTCGAGCCTATACAGCTTGGAGTAAGACAACATGCATAAAGAGGATGATGTGGTCAAAATACTAATTTGCCTAATAATTCTGCACTCCCTGTATATATATACACATACAATAAAAATGACATTTTCCTGTATGTGAAAAACATTGGAATGTGAAAGATTAATAACTCCTGACGTGCATGTTTTTTCTTCTGCGCTTAAGTATATATTTATATATATATATATATATATATATATATATATGATAATGTTATAGGGACAGTCTAGTCAAAATTAAACTTCCATGATCCAGATAGGTCATGCAATTTTAAACAACTTTCCAATTTACTTTTATAATCCAATAAAAACATGAAGAACTGAAGTGACACAAAACTACCTTAGTTCCTCTGTCCTAATAGTTAGCAGCAATGCTTCCTAAGTTATCCTGGACTCTTAATGACACTTTGAGGGCAGAGGTGCATTGGAGGAGCTAGGCTGCTGTGTGTTAAATTACTATAAACAGGAGGAGAGACACAGCAAACACTCAGTGCAGCTAATCTTACTGTGTAATTATGCACAGCACCGGACTGGCTGAGCTGTTGGGGGAAAATAATTTTTGTATTGTTTAGTCTCACAGCAATTTTTATATTTTTGCACTGTGTGTAGGAAGTGGTGTATGTTTAAAACTCATGCTAAAATCAGTAAGTTGCAGAAGATACAGAGTGCTAAAATATGAAGATTACTGTCAGATTACATAATGCAAAGATGCAAACAATAAATTATCTTTAGTAGCAGTCAAGCAATTTCCCTCTTTTACAACTAATCAGCACAGCTCTTTACCTAGTGTGGACAAGCTGTTTGTAAGTGTTTTTTCTTCTGATTTGTGGCAGTTTAAACAGCAATCACCCAGAGAAGGTGCAGCAAGGAGTCCCTGTCTACACCTGCTCTAAGTGATCGAGCAGAGTACTTGCTGCATGCTCAGCTGCAGCCCTCCAAATCTCCGGGAGGGGACATTTCTAGGCACAAAAGAAATCCAGGGACATACAACAAAATCCAGGGTATGACCCTGGAAATCAAGGACGGTTGGCAACTATACCCTTAATGCTACTAAAATATTGTGTTCTAGGAAGTTGGCCATCATTGTTTTAAAGTGTGATTTAAACAATATTTTACTTTTTTTTTATTAAATAGCTTTTTTTAATTGTCAAGGCTGTAAATTTTGAACATTAATTCTAATCTAGTTCAGAGGACACCAGTTAGAGATACATAAATTGACAAATAGTCAACCTTTTTTTCATAAAGAGGACATTTCTAATAAAATTTCAGTTTCTTATTAAAAAAATAAACTTCTATTCTGAATAAAACAGAGTTTTCTTGTAATTTCTCTCCACTATTAAAGCAGCAGGTGTCCATATCAGCCAGTGAGGATTTGTAGAAATTATAAAATCACTATAGCAGTGATCAAGTGCGTGAGGCTCTGCAAAAAATGCGTGGAGAACTGTGTGCATCCTCTACCTTTAAGATGTATTTGTCATGCTTTCATTCATTTTTTTTTATACATTTTCATATCTCATATTCTTGCCTGTGCATGTTTCAATTTATTTCACAGGAGTGCGGAGGTCTCTTTGTGTGGCTATTTCCTGTATCAGTGTTTGTGTGCTCAGACCCTACCTCCTGCACCCACGCAGGGAGAACAGAGAGATTGTGCACACACTGAAAACATGCGCAGAACCTGGAAGAAGCTGGTAAGCGCAACGCTTTTTACTTATTTGGAAAATACTACAGTTTTGATTTCTTAACCACATGCTGAATCAATCGAAAGTGATGCAGCATACAGTATATGTAAAAAAAAAAAAAAGCTGACAATAAAATGTCCCATGAACATCTCTTATGCAAAAAAAAAGCACTTCCACTGATGATGAGGCTGTACATTTTTTTTGTATGTTTGTGAAAAGTAGCCGAATGGAAAAAAATCCAGGTTTAAATGATAAATCGTTTAATTAATCAGGGATTGATAAGAATTTATATTGAGTAACATGTGCCTTTAACATTTTTTCAGGCACAAAATGGAAATCCTGCTATGTTTATGCAGAAAAGAAAATGTTTGAGTACAGTGGCCCTTTAAGAATATGAAACACTTATTAATTTAACTTTGAATCCCTATCAATGATGCAGTCCTTTAAAGGGATATGAAACCCAAAAATGTTCTTTAATGATTTAGATATCAAATGCAATTTTAAAGATCTTTCTAAATAACTTCTATTATCAAATTTTTCTTTGTGTGCTTGGTATCTTTTGTTGAAAGCAGGGATGTATGCTTAGGATCCGGACCATTTCTGGAGCACTATATGGCAGCAGTTTAGCAAGAATGTTATCCATTTGCAAGAGCACTAGATGGCAGCAATATTTCCTGCCATTTAGTGCTCTAGGAGCCTACCTAGGTATCTCATCAACACAGAATATCATGGGAACAAAGCAAATTTGAGGATAGAAGTAAATTGGAAACTATTTTAAAATTGTTTGCTTTGTCTGAATCACAAAATACATTTTTTGTGTTTCATATCACTTGTGCCATCTATCTTTTTTTCTTTGCATACACTAAAAACAATTAGGAATTTGGGTCCCCTTGCTCAATATACATACAGAGAACTAGCTGCACCTCACTAAAATGTACAATATGTCTGATATTTTGTAGCTAGACTTCCTTTATGGACTGACTCAGACTTCCTAAAATGGCTAAAGGTTGGGGGGTGGAGCTATCCAGAGCCCAAGATGGACGTGAGTGAATAGAGCTCTGAAGTGTGGCCGGCTAAATACTCACCCAGAGAGCACCAGGATGTGAAATACTGGGCAGAACTACCAGATTTTGTCTTACTGACACCCAGGGACCCTCCGGTTCTAAGTAAGAGGTGATAGTAGGTTATGGGTGCCTGAACACAGAGAAGCTGCACGGCCTGCCACGTGGCTGAAACCTACCTCTCCATAACGCTGCTCTTCAGCTCTCTGCAGCCCTGCTGTAACTACACGGCAGACTTACTCCGTACACTCGGTCTTCCAGAAAGCGAAACAAGCGAAATGTGAGGGGAATAAAACTGCGCAACTACGCAGTAAGATTTTTTTTTTTTTTGCTGTACTGTACTAGGCCGCAAGTACCTCCCTCCTATATAGAATATACACAGGCCTTAATCTAATAGGATTCTGAATCACACTGGGCTCATTAATGGCTAACATGGACTCTTAAAACCACTGATATCACTTGTAACAATCTTGAAAAGAAGACTAGGTAATAAAAGGTTGCAGGTGACATTTATACTGTAATAATAATAAGAAGAAAACCCATCATTAAGTGGCACATTATGCTCTCCTGTTAAAAAAAAACATTTTGACTCAGTTGATTAAATGCATATATAGATAGCCAATATCAGGAGATATATCTACTCTCGCATCTTCTAATATAAAGCCATAAATGAGATTGGTAGCAGAATAGTTCAACTGGAGGAAGATGTGGAACAGACAGACAGACTCTTGGACCAGCAAGCTCGTCAGACTTTCCACAACTCCACTTTAATTTATCAACTCCAGGATCAGGTTGAAGACCTGGACAACAGAGGGAGACAACAAAACATTAGAGTCAGAGGCATACCAGAGAGCATTAAACCTACAGAGCTGCTACCCTTTCTTCAAAAGCTATTCAACAAGCTTGTAGGAAATGAAGAAGTAATAGAATATCCACTGGATCGATACCATCATGCTCTACGATCGCCTCCTAAAGATACAGCACCCCCAAGAGATGTCATCCTCAAGTTTACAAGCTTTAGGGATAAAGAAAATATACTCTCTGCTGCAAGGAAAAACTCACCTATCTCATTTGAGGGCTGCTCCCTCCAACTCTATGCTGACCTTAGTCAACTGACACTAACAAAAAGGAGAGAGGCTAGATTCCTCACACTGCACCTTAGAGATCTTAGCATTCTATACCGATGGGGCTTCCCCTTTCGCCTAAAGGTGGTCAAGGACAACCTAACTGCAATATACAGATCACCAGTAGACCTAGATCCTTTTTGTTCACAGCTGGGGATAGCAAAAAAATAGCAATAAGACGCAGCATATCTAAGTTACCAAAGTTACCCTACCTTTAGATAACATACTTGTAGCATAGGTAGTGAAACCACTAACAGAGACCTCCATCCACAAGTTTTAATATGTTTTGTGGGACTCAAAGGGAGTACATACTCCCACTAGTACAAATAACAAAGCAATATGAAGATGCCTTATTAGTATACACCTACCCATCCCCCCTGAAGTTGGTATATCTTCCACCGTAACTAACCTAGTCTCATATTTAACAAGAAAAGTTAATGATATTACAAATATGTTGTGCCTAGGGATTACATTCCCACTAGTTATTCATAATAAAAGCAGACCTGCAACAAAAAGTAGTAGCAGTCACTTATACCCACCCCCCTCCATTTCACTCTTAGGAGTAGTTAATCGATTTTGTTATTTTTAATAATGTTAAATATGTAGTGTTATTAATGTTTGTTTTTTACCATTCAAGATGCAATAGTTGTTTTTTACCCTCTACATCTACCTCTCCTCTCTCCCTCTTTCCTTGGTCCAGTTGGGCAACCATAAGCCTTAAGTAAAATAAGCACCAGGTAAGCCTTTTGCCTCCAAGAACACCACCTCTCACTGTAGACATGCAAATTCTAACATACCAGGCTTCCACTAACTATAATATAATTAATCAATATACCTTATTTTTTATTCTTACATGCTTTATAGATGGGTCCTCATATAATTAGAATAATTACACAGAATGCCAAAGGCCTAAACTCACCAACAAAGTGATCGTAACCCTTGCGTGTTTTATAATATTGAAGGCTGATATAGTCTTTGTGCAGGAGACCCACTTCCCGAAAGAAGGTCCACCCAAATTTTCTAATAGGGATTTCCCTACAGGCTACTTCTCATCTAGTGTCAGAAAAAGAGGAGGAGTTGGGATCTTAATTCATAGAGCATTGTCTTTCCAATCAGATCCCAGTGGTAGGTGGCTCATTATTACAGGCCTTCTACATAACCGACCAATAACACTGGCCAAGATTTATGCGCCCAACACTAAACAAGCAAAGTTCTTAAAAAAAGTTACACACAAAATACTTCAAATTCAAAAAGGGCCCTTAGTGCTAGCAGGGGATTTTAACATAGCATTTGAGCCACAACTGGAGGCCGAGGTAGTGCCTCTCCAAAAACTCTTATGGATATGAGCTCTTACATTCAAAACCTTGCTCTGATTGACACGTGGAGGGTTAAACACCAGGGACAACGAAATTATACAAATTATACAATGAAATCCACTTCTTCTCCTTGAATACTTGAGCTGAACCATAAGATATTATTTCGCTGGTAACTCACACCAGAAAGAATTAAATGCATATATCCTAATTCTTGTTGGAGAGGATGTGGGTCTCCAGGCACTATGATGCACATAGTTATCTCCATTTTGGGAACAAATCGAGTCCCTTCTTAAATCTATTATGGGAAGCACTTTTAATCTAACTCCAATCACTGCACTTATTAATTTCAAACCTGGCAAGATATGCAAAATTAAGTGGAAATTGCTGCAAATTAGTATTAACAGTCCAAGACTGCTTATAGCACGTAAAATGGAAGAAGTGGATAACTAACACGTCTGAACTCCTCGCGGTGGAAGAATATTCATACTATAAAAATGGAAACCTGACTTTCTTCCAGGAAGTCCAATTCTACTGGGAAACTCTAATCCACACTCCTTTGCCCATAAATGAGACACAATGTAGAGGCTCAATAAACATCTACTCTTTAGCCCCACGGGACCCTTTTCAGTTGCGCTAAATATGGAAATAATATGTGATACAATGGCCTCTAGTTATCAACGTTTCTACTTACGCAGGTATTGGATGCAGATTCGCCGGCCCAATCCGCTCGCCTAAGCTCGCCTAACATCGCCGCCGCGGACCTGAATACGTTCGCCAAAGTTATCAAGAAAGCTGTCAAGAAGCCGCGCACCAAGTACGGAGCGATGAGCAGCGGACTGTTGTTAACTGGCAGTCATCGATCTCGCTGCTCATCGGCTTCTTCGCAGCTTTCTTGCTAGCCTGTCACTAAGCACCCACACTATACTATAATGTTATACCCCCTAAACCGCCGCTCCCGGAGCCCCCCGCACCTAAATAAACTTATTAACCCCTAAACCGCCGCTCCCGCAACTATAATACATATATTAACTTATAAACTGTCGCTCCCGGACCCCGCCACCACTATAATAAATATATGAACCCCTAAACCGCCGCTCCCGGACCCCACCGCCACCTACATTATACCTATTAACCTCTAATCTGCCGCCCCCTATATCGCCGCCACCTACATAAAGTTATTAACCCCTATCCTGCCGATCCCGCACCCCGCCGCAAATAAATTAATTGTTTAACCCCTAAACCGTTGCACCCGGAGCCCTCCGCCACCTACATTACATTTATTAACCCCTATCCTGCCCCCCCTACACCGCCGCCACCTACAGTACATTGATTAACCCCTAATCTACCCCCCCTACACCGCCGCCAATATATTAAATGAATTAACCCCAAAACCTAAGTCTAACCCTAACCCTAACACCCCCCTAACTTAAATATTATTTAAATTAATCTAAATAAATATTCCTATAATTAAAAAAATTAATCCTATTTAAAACTAAATACTTACCTATAAAATAAACCCTAAGATAGCTACAATATAATTAATAATTACATTATAGCTATTTTAGGGTTTATTTTTATTTTACAGGTAACATTGTATTTATTTTAATTAGGTACAATAGTTATTAAATAGTTATTAACTATTTAATAGCTACCTAGTTAAAATAATTACAAATTTACCTGTAAAATAAATCCTAACCTAAGTTACAAATACACCTAACACTACACTATCAATAAATTAATACGTTACTCACTTCAGTTTATGGGACTAACATTGTAATATATATCAATAGAATACCCATTGCATACCTTGTGATAATCGATTTTTTGAGACATTATACATTGTATCTAACGCACCTAATTAATATCAAGTCGTTCTGTGTATATAAAGCGATAAGATACAACATACACTTATAATCCAATCCAAGATTTATAACTGTTTAGATGCCGGCATCACTCATAGGATTAAATGTTTTTAATTGGTTTTAAATGTGGATGATTTATAAATTCTTTTATGTTAATGTTTTTATATTCAATGTTTTCATTTATATAACATTAAATAAGTTTTAATACAAATCAGTTCTGTGGGAGGAACTTATTTTCTGGGTATTGACCAGTATTATTTTAGAGTTAACAACCTCTGAATCTAAACATTGTAGCCTTTATAACGACACTTTTCTAAAGTTCCATTTTCACTCGATATTTTGCAACATTATTTTAATTAAACTACTATACCATAACATTAGGACTATTTTCTAGGGTTGTATCTCACGCCCGCATTTAGGGTAAGTTGTACCTGCTCAGTATATCATTCTAGTTATATTATTAAATATAGAAATTATATAGATACCCTAAACCCAAATAGATACCTTATATTCCAGTATATCACCTCTCCAAGTTTTTTACACACACCCCTTTTTCCTAATTAGGACGTATAACAGTGCTCAACTATACGACATAAGCCATATAAATTTACCTACATAAGATTCATCAGGCTATCACATTTTTATTTTTGAGTATATTGACTCTGAGCTTCTGTAGCGCTATCCCACGCCCCCCATACTCCAGGGTTTTAGAGTAGGGGTGTGTGGGTGGTGGGTTGTAATGTTGGGGGGGGGGGTATTGTATTTCTTTTTCTTACAGGTAAAAAACAGCTGATTACAGCTGATTACTTTGGGGCAATGCCTCACAAAAAGCCCTTTTAAGGGTTGGTAAAAGAGCTGATTACTTTGGGGCAATGCCCCGCAAAAGGCCCTTTTAAGGGCTATTTGTAATTTAGTTTAGGATAGGGAATTTTATTATTTTGGGGGGCTTTTTTATTTTATTAGGGGGCTTAGATTAGGTGTAATTAGATTAAATTTCTTGTAATATTTTTTTATTTTTTGTAATTTAGTGCGTTTTTTTGTAATATAGTTTAGTTTATCTAATTGTATTTTATTTTAGATAATTGTAGTTAATTTATTTAATTAATTTATTGATAGTGTAGTGTTAGGTGTATTTGTAACATAGGTTAGGATTTATTTTACAGGTAAATTTGTAATTATTTTAACTAGGTAGCTATTAAATAGTTAATAACTATTTAATAACTATTGTACCTAGTTAAAATAAATACAAAATTGCCTGTAAAATAAAAATAAACCCTAAAATAGCTATAATGTAATTATTAATTATATTGTAGCTATCTTAGGGTTTATTTTATAGGTAAGTATTTAGTTTTAAATAGGATTAATTTATTTAATTATAGGAATATTTATTTAGATTAATTTAAATAATATTTAAGTTAGGGGGGTGTTAGGGTTAGGGTTAGACTTAGGTTTTGGGGTTAATGCATTTAATATATTGGTGGCGGTGTAGGGGGGTAGATTAGGGGTTAAATCAATGTATTGTAGGTGGCGGCGGTGTAGGGGGGGTAGATTAGGGGTTAATCAATGTACTGTAGGTGGCGGAGGTGTAGGGGGGGCAGGATAGGGGTTAATAAATGTAATGTAGGTGGCAGAGGGCTCCGGGTGCGGCGGTTTAGGGGTTAAACAATTAATTTATTTGCGGTGGGGTCCGGAATCGGCAGGATAGGGGTTAATAACTTTATGTAGGTGGTGGCGGTATAGGGGGCGGCAGATTAGGCGTTAATAGGTATAATGTAGGTGGCGGTGGGGTCCGGGAGCGGCGTTTTAGGGGTTCATTTATTTATTATAGTGGCGGTGGGGTCCGGGAGCGGCGGTTTAGGGGTTAATAAGTATAAAGTAGGTGGCGGCTGTGTCGGGGCGGCGGTTTAGGGGTTTATACGTATAATGTAGGCGGCGGTGTAGGGGGGTCAGATTAGGGGTGTTTAGACTCGGGGTACATGTTAGGGTGTTAGGTGCAGACACTTCCCATAGAAATCAATGGGATATCGGGCAGCAGCGAACATGAGCTCTCGCTACTGTCAGACTCCCATTGATTCCTATGGAATCAGGGCGGCGGATTGAAAACCAGGTACGCTGGCCCGGAATAGTGGCGAGCATACCTGCTAGTTCTTTGATAACTAGCAAAAGTAGTCAGATTGTGCCGAACTTGCGTTCGGAACATCTGTAGTGACGTAACCATCGATCTGTGTCGGACTGAGTCCGGCGGATCGTATGTGACGCCACTAAATTCTACTTTTGCCGTGCTGTAGGCCTTGATAACCACAGTGAATCAGCCTTGCCACAAATACGCTGCGGAAATCCAGCGTATTTGCGGTTGACTGCTTGATAACTAGAGGCCAATGGCTTTTCAGCCACCAAGATAAGCCTCCAACTTACAGAAGAATTATAACCCGAATCTACCCTAGCTTTTAAATTGAGGACTTACAAGACTCTACCAATGTCCCGTAGTGGATGTCTACAAAATCTAAGTGACTAGATATATCTTGAATACATGAAAATGAGTTATTTCTAAGTATAAGTAAGAATTTGGAGAAGCTTTGTTCATTTGTTTATACAGCTCAACAAGGAATTTGTTGTAAAGTTATTGTGGATATATGAATCATTGTTGCCATACTATACATACTACTGTACTAAATCTAATTTACAATAAAAGTTTATAAAAAAAAAAATGTCTAATGGTTTTGTGAAACAATGGGGTACACAAAATGTCTGCATGCAGGTTTTATTACATATAGCTGGTGGTAGACAGAGATCAGTGGTGCTATCCAACGACAGTGCTACAAAATGAATACTTTCACTGTTTATATAAGGTTACAATCATTCACTTTAACAAAAAAATAAGATCTTAGTTATGGATTTGCCAGTATAATTAAAAAGGACACGAAACCCACATTTTTTCATTATTCAGAGCATACACTTTTGTTTCATGTCTCTTTAAAGTTGTTTTCATCATTCTCATGTTTCAGGTTATTTTTAATATACCCCAAGACAAGCACAGAAACAAGCCGTCCTTCTCTTTTTGCTGGTCATCCCCTTGAACTCATGCAGCCTTACACTGTCCTGTAACCCAGGCCACAAATAAAAAAACCTTAAAGGGACATTAAACACAAAATAAATCATTGCTTTAATGTTATATTCAAAGCAAAGATTAGCCTGAGAATAATTTGTACATGCATTTTTAAACATTACAGATCTCTGGTTAATTTTAAAAATGTGCATCAAATGCCCCCAAAATCAAGTGTTAGTTTTCTTTTTTCTAATTTTAAAATTATAAAACATCTAAAAAAAACAAAAACCCTGCACTTAGCAGTTTTTTGGGGGGTTTAAAGTGCCTTTACATTGCGGTCTATGGGAATTGTGTATTCCCAGTAAAAATATATGTATATGCTTATATATTTATATACACATATTAACACATAAATATATATGTATATATACATATATATTTACAATATGCTGCCATCGCTGCACTACTCACACCCTTCGCTGTGCTTTGGTTCTGCCCCGTGTATGACGGCATCAGAACGAGGCTCCCATTGGAGCCTATGGAATCGCGATCTCATGAGCGCAATACTTCCCAGCAATGTGAACACGAGCTCGGGTTTACATTCTGTCAACTTGTAATACAAGCGCACATTAACGTGCCCTGGTATTACTCAGTGGAGCGCTAATATCCCTATCGCGAAAGCGATATTTAGCACTCCACTTGTAATCTGGCCCTATTGAAAAAATAAGGTTTCTTTTCTGCTGAGGCCAATTAGGAATGGTTATAAATGGCTTACTAGAGTGTGCAGCCAATGACTGTGTGGAATATAGCTGTGCCTGCACTTCCATGTTTAATATGAATTGGAGAGCCCACAATATTCAAAATTAAATTACAGGAAAGGAGAACAAAATAAATAATGAAGGTATATTGCAAAGTTGTTTTAATACATGTAATTAAACCATTTATATTAATATCTTGACGTGTTTAATGTCCCTTTCAAATTGATTTCACAGTACCATACAAGCTCCTAGCGAGAGATAACTCACCTCGTGCCAAGTGGCTTGTATTCCCCACAAAAATATGATATTTCCAAATAGGAGGCTGGCACATAGCTGTAAGTGGATCGTGTTTCGTATCCCTCGAATTGACCGACACAAGCCAAAAGTCAGGACGGACAGAACAAGACAAATGATGGAGATCGAGAGACAAATCTTTGTGATTAGCGTAAGTTCCCAGCTCTGAAAAAAAAAAAAAAAAGATTAAACAGGGAAAGCAGAAGTCATTAAAGAAAAAATGGAAGAATTATGTGTAATAGCAAAAAGGGGCAAAGAAAATATGTTAATAAATGTACATTAGTATAGACATCAAGACACAGGGAAATGAAAAGACAAAATAGCAGGAAGGACAGTATGTTGGAATCTTCTGAATATTAAACCATTTATTCCTCAACAGGATAACTCACCTCCTCAATATCGTGCATAGCCATCAAGATGGCAAAACTAGTCATGTGACTGCAGCGGCAGAAAGTCTCATTTTCTGTGCTGTTTATTTTCTCACATCCTGTGCTGCTCCAGGATTTTTTATCATGCACCCAGAATACACAAACTGTCCAATTATGTTTCTCGATTGTCTGTGGTACAAGGAATGAGGTTAGCTACTGTTCACTGGAAAAGGACACCAGCTTAATGTAGTGATATATTGTGATTGTAGTCTTTGGTATAATACATTACAGGACTCACCTCATGTTGTAGTCGGAAATTGAATGGTTCCTTCAGATCTGTAGTATTTGTGCTACCGACAAAGGTGCTAATCACAGGAGATATTAGTCTACGGTGAACTTTAGAAGATGCATCTAAAAAGCTAGCGTTTTGAAGCAAATGAGAAATGTTGCGGTATTCTAGAAAGCCAAACACAATCAAATCTAGGAAGATAGAAGATAGAGAATTTTAGACATGAAAGTTTTTCCCATAGAAAATTCATATCAGGTTAATTTACATTATAAACCTGGGTAAATAATAATATATATGTAGATTTTAAAAAAAGGAATCTGATACTGTAACATATAATATACTGATTTTCCAACTGAATTACTAGAGACTGGACTCATGTATATAGGAGTACACAAAATGTAGGCTAAATAATTGCTCACAACTAAGAAAAAGAACAAAATTGTCCATTGCAATCTCTGAAGACTTATTTTTGTTTCATCTGTTTGTTAAGATTACAACTGAAATATGATATAGCAAAAACATATTTTAGTTAACGGAATGCGTTAAAAATAGTGGAAAGCTACTTGTGGTCTGCTTCAGGGTTCAGTGCTGGGCCCTTTATTTAACATCATTTGTTAGTTATATTGGCCCCTATTTTATTTATCCGCACTGTCGGATCAGGTCCGCAAGACCTCGCTGAATGCGGAGAGCAATACGCTCTCCATATCCCGCATTGCACCAGCATCTTACAAGAGCTGCTGGTGCAACGCCGCCCCCTGCAGACACGCAGCCAATCGGCCGCCAGCAGGGAGGTGTCAATCAACCCGATCGTACTCGATTGGGTTGATTTCTGGCGGACAGGGTTATGGAGCAGCAGTCTTTAGACCGCTGCTTCATAACTGCTGTTTCTGGCGAGTCTGAAGACTCGCCAGAAACACGGGCCCACAAGCTCCCTACGGAGCTTGTTAAATGGGCCCCATTGTCTTTATGGTATGTTAATTATTTTTTTCCAATTATACCACAATCTCTAACTGAGCGATATAGACGATGTGTAAGCCATTACCATTCAGTGTCTACAGTCAGGAGGCTGCCGGAGACATTAAAAAACAAATAAAAACAACAACCCATAATTCTGTTATGCTTGTGCAGTGGAGGAAACATTGATTTAAAGTTTGTAAGTAAATAACATTGCTTTGAGGGTTATAAGATACATTTTGTCAGGCCTTACAATACAAGGGGTTTCCTTTCTTTGGTGCCTAAGGGTAACAACAGGTTCTAGCAGCACAACAATGTCCTTCAACACTGCAAATTAAGACTGGGTCACTGCACATGTACTGATTAAACTGTTGCTAACAACACAGTACATTTAGCGCCTTTATTGGAACATATGGATCAAAAACAATATGGAGACATTTCAAGTAAATAGCCCTTACTCATGCCACATTTTCCAATAAAAGTTTTAAATGTATTGTGCTGTTGGAATCAGTTATGTGATTAAGGAACTTGTGCAGAAAAAAAGCCTTTTTTATCATTATTCAGAAGGACCTTGACAATTTGTTTTGTATCATATTCCTCTGGGGGATTTCAATTTAGTTTTGTAGATATTACAAATGACAATTATATTGGCTCTAAAATGGTGTATTATCTGATCTTTAATAATAAGGCAGTTTTCAGAACATGTACTTCATTGTTTCAGATGGTAGTAATTTAGTTGAATGTTAATTAGAAGATTATTGGTGGGGGTTTTTCTGTATCTTATGAAAAACAAATAATCTATAATGCAACAGCAAGCGTCCAAGTCTTTTTTGGCCAATTGGTTTCACTTCAATATTGTAGGTTAATTTATCCGCACAGGCTGAAGGTTCTGCATTTTAAGGCGAGAGATCATTTTTATAGAGCTAGGGATAGGTCAGACATCATAAACCTCCTTTTGAAATTTTTTACCAGATACCCACTTTTTCTACATTCCAATATTTCATCAATTCAATATCTTTCCAAGCAGCATTTGGTGGGAAAGTCTTGTAGGCAATGGTTCTAGGCATGAGTATTTTTTTCCACAAATATGGCTTATATTTTATACCAACATCAATTTCTTCATATTGAAATTTTACATGACATAAAAGCCCACCCAGATATATTAAGACCTAATATGGTGCTTTTTTGTCCTATTATATAATCAGTATAAAAACTCTTCATAAGGTAAATTGTCATGAGTTTTTTGTGTTGATAAACTGTGATTACACATCTGTATCTCAGTTTCTTTATATATTTGTTGGTTCTTTTTTTCTGTTAAAGGAACATGAAATCTATTTGTATTCATGATTCAGATAGAGCATAAGATTTTAAACAACTTTCCAGTTTAGTTCTATTATCTAATTTGTTCCATTGGTATCCTTTATTGAAAAGCATACCTAGGTAGAATTAAGAGTAGCAATGTACTACTAGGAGCTTGTTGCTAAGTGGTCTCTGCACATATATGTCTCTTGCTATTGGCTCACCAGATGTGTTCAGCTAGTAAATTGTAAAGTTGTGTAAAAATGTATGCTCTATCACGAAAGAAAAAATTTGGGTTCAGTATCCCTTTAAGTCGAAAAAAGGGTTAAAATGTTTTATAAAAAGACCTATGTGCTTTATACATGGTTCCTTTTTTTATCTGGGTACAGCTCTTTTTTAACCTCTCCAAATAAGTCTTGAGATGGCTAAATGTGAACTGAAATAATCTGTAATGGTATTAGTATATGTAGAGAAAGTAGGGGTATCTGAAAACCGGTAATGAATTTAACATTGTAGTATGAAGAAATATATTTAGTGTTAAGTATAAATCTTTTAAAAATAAACAAACAAAAATTAAGCCTGTTTCCTCAGAGGTGTACATATATTGTCATTTAATTTTTTAACTATATATCTAATTATTTTATTCCTACATATTTTCTGCATAAAGTACAACTATGTCTTCTAAATTCTAAATGCTATTTTTTGGAAAATACATAAGTGTATATAAGTGAAATAATTGAAAAAGGGGAAAAATGTATAAATAATTGTAAAAGGGGAACAATGTCAGGTTACTGTTTACTATGGAAAATAAAACAAACAAAAGAGAAGGAAGATGTAAAAAAAAGGAGGAATACTATTTAAAAAAGTTTCTAATTTATTTTTTATGATCAAATTTGTTTCATTCTCATGTTATTCTTTGTTGAAGAGATATCTAGATCTAGAGGCCCATTTATCAAGCTCCGAATGGACAAAGATCGCCACAAATAGACCTGATCGAGTACGATTGGGTTGATTGACAACCCCCTTCTGGCGGCCTCACAAGAGCTGCTGGTGCAATGCTGAATACAGCGAGTGTATTGCTCTCCGCATTCAGCGAGGTCTGTCGGACCTGATCCGCACTGTCGGATCAGGTCCGACAGACCTTTGTTAAATAGGCCTCCTAGTATGCACGTGCCTTAAAGGGACACTGAACCCAAATTTTTTCTTTCGTGATTCAGATAGAGCATGAAATTTTGAACAGCTTTCTAATTTACTCCTATTATCAAATTTTCTTCATTCTCTTGGTATCTTTATTTGAAATGCAAGAATGTAAGTTTAAATGCCGGCCCATTTTTTGTGAACAACCTGGGTTGTCCTTGCTTATTGGTGGATAAATTCATCCACCAATAAAAAAGTGATGTCCAGAGTACTGAACCAAAAAAAAAAAAAAAAAAAAAAGCTTAGATGCCTTCTTTTTCAAATAAAGATAGCAAAAGAATAAAGAAAAATTGATAATAGAAGTAAATTAGAAAGTTGCTTAAAATTACATGCTCTATCTGAATCACAAAAGAAAAAAATTGGGTTCAGTGTCCCTTTAAGCACTACAGGACAGGAAATAGTGCTGCCATCTAGTGCTCCTGCAAATGTATAACATTGTTGCAAAACTGCTGCAATATAGTGCCGCAGAAACGTGCACACTCCTAAACTTGCATCCTTTCTTTTCAGCAAAGGATAACGAGAAAACGAAGCAAATTTGATAATAGAAGTAAATTGGAAAGTTTTTATAACATTGTAAGTTCTATCTGAATCTAGAAAGAAAAAAAATGGGTTTTATGTCCCTTTAATTATTAAAATGCAAACTTAAATAAATAAGATATTAAAGTCTTAAATTTAGGCTTCTTTTTATGCCCATACCCAAATGATGAATACAGTTGATGCATATATGCAGGTGTATTAATTAATGTGCACATTAACAATGCACAAATTCTAAGAAATAATGAATTTTAAACAGTTATAGTTTTAAGCATACTTCCTTAAAGGGACACTAAACTAAATTTTTTCTCTTTCATGATTTAGATAGAGCATGTCATTTTAAGCAACTTTCTAATTTACTTCTATTATAAAATTTTCTTCATTCTCCTGGTATCTTTATTTGAAATGCAAAAATGTAAGTTTAGATGCCGGCCCATTTTTGGTGAACAACCTGGGTTGTTCTTGCTGATTGGTGGATAAATTCACCCACCAATAAACAAGTGCTGTCCATGGATCTGAACCAAAAAATTGCTTAGATGCCTTCTTTTTCAAATAAAGATAGCAAGAGAACGAAGAAAAATTAATAATAGGAGTACATTAGAAAGTTGCTTAAAATTGCATGCGCTATCTGAATCACGAAAGAAAACATTTGGGTTCAGTGTCCCTATAAGGTCCAATGGACTTCAGTTGGGTATAACTTTAAAAATAGAATTCTACTTAAAAATGCAATGAAGGGAATAATAAAAAAAAGTTTTTAATAATAATAATAAATATACAAATGCTATGTTCTGCTATTTTTTCAAGATTCATAATGCCCTAAAAAAATTCAAGGTTGACCAATAATATTTGTGAATGATTTCACACAAGATTTTAAACTTGTTTTGCATGTTGGTTAGTTTTTATGAGAGATTTTTTTTTATCTTTGTACTAAATATTTAAAGGACATTATACAGAGTTTGTTTTTTTTAATTGAAAGATAATACGCCGAGGAAAGAGAGCATGTAAATACTCATAGGGGCCGATTTATTAAGCTGTCAACCAGCTTATTCCGCACGAGACTTCAGGCTCGCCGGAATTAAGAAGCAGCGCTCATAAGACCACTGCTCCTCAACTCGTCTGCCTCCTCTAAAGTAGCGGACTGCAATCAGCCCGATCGGATATGATCGGGTTGATTGACACCCCCTGCTAGAAATGCTTGTGCAATGTGATGTCCTCCCGCACATTGATAAATCTACCCCATAATGTTTTCATCTAAGGGAACATATTATTTACAATTTTTTTGGGGGGGCAATAGATTTACTCTGGGATATGAAAATATATTAAAAGGTACTTTGGAGGAGAATAATAGTGGCTAGGTCATAAATATAGTAGAAAGCCATTGTTATAAATAGAAACAATATTTAGTTTAGTTAGTTTTATTTATTTTACAAAGAATCTCAGAACAGCCTTTAAAGGGACAGTAAAATCAAAATTAAACTTTCATGATTCAGATAGATCATGCAATTTTAAACAACTTTCCAATTTACTTCTGTTATCAAATTTGCTTTGTTCTCTTCGTATATTTTTTTGAAGAGTAACACTAGGTAGGCTCATAAGAGCTCAGGAGTGTGCACGTGTCTTAAGTACTCTATGGCAGCAATGTTTTGCAATATTATTTGTAGCTTTGTTGTATTTAAACAAAAAAAGAAACTTTAAAAAAATACATCTTTGTGTTATTCTCAGACTAATCTTTTCTATGAATGCATCATTCTATCTAGCATTTATTTTGTGTTTAATGTCCCTTTAAGTGATTTTACTATGAAATTTAATGCGATTTCCACATCTTGTTTTTTCGAAGATTAATTTTTATTGGAATTATCAAAAATAAAACAAATAACTATAAGGATCCAGATATTATTAATTTAAGAGTTTATTAGCTGATATTTCTAATTGTTCCTCGTTAACAGGAGTTGTTTGGTAATATTGAATAATTGCTAATGTATTACCTCTTCAGAAAAAAACATTAAAGGGACAGTCTACTTCAGAATTGTTATTGTTTAAAAAGATAGATAATCCCTTTATTACCCATTCCCCAGTTTTGTATAACCAACACTCTTATGTTAATATACTTACCTCTCACAGACCAGATTTCCAGACTTTTATGGACTCCAAAAAAATA
Source organism: Bombina bombina (assembly GCF_027579735.1). Lineage (NCBI taxonomy): Eukaryota > Metazoa > Chordata > Amphibia > Anura > Bombinatoridae > Bombina > Bombina bombina. Next base: position 771,620,720 of record NC_069504.1, on the reverse strand, counting down.
TAGTCAACCTCTACTATATAAACATGTAGCGATTTCTCATACTATATTCCTATGGAATAAGATGACTACTAAATACCCCCTAATCCAGGACAAATCTAAACTAACACCTTTAGTATTACCACAGATCGCAATAAACTCAAACATACAACAAAAATGGGCTAACAAAGGGCTTTATAGAATTGATGATGTGTACATAAATGATAGTTTCCTCTCATACGAGCAATACAGAGACATTGACCCTAATGATAGAAATGTTTGGTCTCACTATCTACAACTAAAATCCAGGGCTCGGGAGGTGATGGGTTTTTCCAAGATGCCGTTAACCACTACATTCGAGTCATTATGTTTAACCAAAGATTTGATACACGGTGCAATTTCTTTATTATACCCTACATTTAACAATTGCTTTAGAGAGACTAAATCACCAACTATTCGGAAATGGGAACAATACTTAAATAAGACCTGGCCTCTTGAGACAAGGAACTCTAATTTAGTCAAGGGCCTCTCCTTCTCACATAACGCTGTACTGAAAGAGAATTACCTTAAGGTGGCTTTCAGATGGTATCTCCACCCAACTAGATTCGGATGCACCGAAGGTTCATCCCTAAAACCTTGTTATAGAGGCTGTAACGATAGAGGAACATATATGCACATGTGGTGGCAGTGCGATAAAATCAGAGAGATTTGGGAACAAACCTCAGGTCTTCTCAGTTCTATATTCCAGAAACAAATCATTTTATCTCCTGAACAAGCGCTGCTACATTTCCCGACTCCTAATATTCTAAAACAACACCAAAAACTAGTAATGACTATATGCACAGTTGTTAGGATTAGCGTTGCACAATATTGGAAATCTACACCCCCTAGTTTCGCGCTTATTGAGAAAAAGATAAAAACATCATTATGAAATGGCTAGCCTAGCAGCAGAAACTTTAAACACGAGGGAAGATTTCATTGCACAGTGGGAACCATTCATTATGTATCATGAAACTAGAATACGAAGAGGTACTGAAATTCCATAGCAAAAACTTGACAATTGTTAGGGAACTTAGTAGAGAGCCGGGACCTATTACCTGTTACCTGTTATCTATTAACTATTACCTATAACCAAATGTTTCTTTTCCTTTACCAAAATTGGGGGACTACATCCACGAGATCTGAAAATTAACAAGATGATAGTGGGAGAACCACGGACTTTGGAGTAAGAATGATTGTACTACAGAACTGTCAAGGTTCACACAGAGTGGACATAGTTGGAAATTTACTGACAACATTAATAATTTGATTGTACACGCCTATGTTTGTTATTTATTCTATAAAAATTCAATAAAAACTTTTCAAATTAATATACTTACCTCTGTGATTTACCCTATATCTAAGCATCTGCAGACTGCCCCCTTATTTCAGTTCTTTTGAAAGACTTGCATTTTAGCCAATCAGTGCCTCTCATAAGTAACTCCACGGGCATGAGCACAATGCTACCTATAGGGCACACATAAGCTAACGCCCTCTAGCTGTGAAAAAACTGTCAAATGCTTTGAGATAAGAGGCGGCCTACAAGGGCTTAGAAATGTGCATATAAGCCTACCTATGTTTAGCTTTCAACAAAGAATACCAATAGAACAAAGCACATTTAATGATAAAAGTAAACAGGATCAAAACACGTTTTTTTGTGCAGAAAAATGATGTCTTTATAATCTAGCTGATTTCTTTTAAAATATAGACCAGGGTGATTCACACAACAAATAGATTTTATAAATTGCATTGTCTTGGACTAGACTCAATAATATTTTAAGTGGGTAGAATGACTGGTATTGTACTCATGTCACATGGGATGAAACTTTACAGAACATCAAGAAAGATAAAGTAATAAAAAATATCAGTTTCTAGAAAATGGGCACAATAACACGTTATTCAAAGCTTAGCTTTTGTTGTATTTTAACAATTATGTGGGGCCTATCTATCAAGCTCCGTATGGAGCTTGACGCTCCGTGTTTCTTGCGAGCCTGCTGCTCCATAACCCTGTCCGCCTACTCTGAGCATGCGGACAGGAATCGGCACAATTCAACCTGATTGAGTAAGATCGGGTTGATTGACACCCCTCTGCTGGCGGCCGGCCGCGAGTTTGCAGAGGGCGGTGTTGCACCAAGAGCTGCTGGTGCAATGCTAATTCGGAGAGAGTATTGCTTTCCGCATTCAGCGAGGTCTTGCGGACCTGATCCGCACTGTCAGATCAGGTCCGCAAGACCTTTGATAAATAAGCCTCTGTGACTTGAAATTTAGCTTGCAATAAGAAATATAGCCACAATATTGATATTATGGATTTTTATAAAACGTTCTAATTTAAAGCACAATGCAATATCTTAAACTTGTAGGTGGTATTGAACATACTTTTTATGATTTTAATGATGTTTAGTTTATATAAATTCTTGTCTTGGATCGCTAGGCAGTGATTTAATATTTTTTATCTGGGCTCTATATATTGAATTCTGGAGCTTAAAATATATATTTAAAGTTGTTAATAAATTAAGGGCATAAAACATGAAACAGCGTCTACTTCTACGGACCCATGAAGACTCAATAAAGGTCCCTTTAACTTATTAATGTGCAGCTGAAACTTGTGATTTGGAGGAGGCTTTTTGCAGCTGTCTTCCACTGCTAGCATTGTGAAATAAAATTAAACTTACATTTTTGCTTAGTTCTCTTGGTATCCTTTGTTAAATAGTGATCCTAGGTTAGCTCAGGAGTGTGCACATATCTGTAACCATCTGGCATCCGTATTTGCAATATTGTTAATTGTAGTGTTACACCATGTTGCAAATACTGGTGCCACAGACTGCCAAAGACACGTGCACGCTCATATCAGTCTACCTAGGTTTACTCTTCAACAAAGGATGCCAAAAGAACAACGATAATTTGATAATAAAAGAACATTGGGATGTTGTTTAAAATTGCATGCTCTGAATCATGAATGTTTAATTTTGACGTTACTGTCCCTTTAAGGTATGGGCAACATTGCAATGATTTAGGGCTAGATTTAGCAAAGCCCTTCTCCTATAATTACGTCCAAAATAGCTCATACAAACTGATCGTCATATTCATCAAAGCGCCTATAATTGCGCAAATCTGAAAGAAACTTCTTCGCACTCAGCGTGCATTCGCCTAGGCACGCTCCTGAGTGCTACAATTTACATTAGTAATAGGCGTAATTTAACAGCCCGACCTACAAATACGCCCAGTTTCTTATTTATCATTGCTTTGCGCCGATAGGGAACTGCAATTTCAGCTTCAATTGCGTGTTGTATATTTCACCATACAGACTGAGGCGAACACTATTATAATACATGCTTTTACATCTTGTGATGCAGTACTTTCTTCTTTTAACTAATTTTTCAAAGGCTCAGCGCCAAGAAGAGACTGTTATTGCCAGAAATTTGCGCTTCCACTGGCGCATATGGGTACCAACAGTTATATATATAGATCGATATTTAAATATATTTATTTTTTGCGATCTTAAATTATCAACATATATAAAAAAAACAGCACAGAAACATTATATAATATAAATATAAGCTAAATATTAACTTTAAAACACTTTTTTAATAATCAAAACATGGCGGTGTAAATATTTCTAGGGATGTGCTGTGATAAATAGGGAGTAAATAGGGAGTAAATGCCGTTTCCGACAGGCGACATTTATCATTATTACGCCCCAGCTCGCCTGCACAAAGTTACCTCTATTTTTATGATAAATTCAGGCGCACATGTGCGCTTCTCCGGAGGCGAGCTGGGGCGCAGTTACAGGCGAAGCACATACAGAGTTTGCCTAGCCTTTGATAAATCTAGCCCTTTGCAGGAAAAACAGAACTAGACAGAAAAACTAGTTAATTAGATGGTCTTTCTGGTTCGTAGTTGCCATAAATATTTCTATATAAGGAAAGCATTTGAACAGGGTATAAAGTTCCTCTACATAATGTTACCTTTTAGAATCCTGTTTGCAGCATCCTTCCCATGTAAGTGTAAAAAACTTGCGTTGCTCTTTAAAGAGATCCTCTCAGGCGGAATACTGGTACGCAAACTATAGAGCGCTGAAAATACAGGAGGGGCAGAATAACGATTTGATTCAACAAAATCACGATACGCTCTGCAGGATCACACAGCAATCTCTACACACAATACTATATACTCACCAATGCTTTTCTCTTTGCTCTGCAGTGTAATATTTGTCTGGTGCAGGAGAGTAAGTACCCGGCTTATATCCTCTACCAGGTAGAGCATCTCTTTTGCAAACTCTAATTTGTCCTCGACTGGATCGGCAAGAAGAGATTCCAGTTCATTCAGTAACTATGAAAGGAAGTGAGAAACTTTACATGAAAGAGATTCCTGCAACTGATCGCTATTCTTGTTTAGAAATATCAATACCGATACTTATATTCAAGGTTTGATACTTAAAGGGACAGTATACACCAATTTTCATATAACTGCATGTAATAGACACTACTATAAAGAAGAATATGCACAGATACTGATCTAAAAATCCACTATAAGACCTTTTAAAAACGTACTTAGAAGCTCTAGTTTTAGCACTGTTGATGACGTTAGGCCGGGACACCAGTGGGGAAAGTAGAAAAAGCAGACACAACCCCCTCCCCCCGCATATGAAAAGACAGTTAGCACAAACTAGAATCTGTGGACCTGGGTCTACATCTGATCATTTGAGGCTTGGTTAGTAGTCTGAAAATCAGCACAATGTTATTAAAAAATAAGCATTGTTACAAAAAACACTCTCAGATGGGCTATATAAATAAGTCATCTTCAAAAGAAAAATCTAGTGTACATTTTCCCTTTAATACTGATCATTCAAAGCTTCAAAGTTCTTATATATGTTTTCACAAAATAAAAAAAAAAAAGATAAATAAATATATTAACATTTGAAATGTAAAACAAATGCCCCCCTTGCACTTGATTCTACTCTCAAAATGCTTCTATATTGATATGGTTGAGATATAAAACGTAATTTTTAAATATTCAAATGTAATAACAAAGTGTTAAAGTATGAAGTGTTTTTGTTGACAGTATTTTTCAGACTGAAAACTCTACTTAAGAAGGGTATATAGGTATCAAAAGAATCAAGGACCCATCTCTAATACAAAACACATTGCTCATGAAATTGTATGCTAAGGGTCCCGTCTACATCCCCCAGCCTAACCATGCTGCAAACTAGATATTATTTTTTGTCACCATTATAAGGCACATTTAGATTTAAATACTAAGGGCCAGATTACAAGCGATAAGTGGTTTATCGCGGTGTTTGCACTCACCGGGCTTAGCGCTGCTATTATGAGTTGAAAGTAAATGAGATTTCAATTTATGCTAGAATGATTACCCCGTCCTCAGAGCTCTGGTTAACTGTTTTGCAAAACTAAAAAATTACAAAATACATCAAAAATACATTATAAAGTACAGTTATACTCATAATAACCCCATCTAATAAAAATGATTCATAAAAATATTGCACACAAAAGTTATAAGGGCTAAAAGATATGAGATCTAAGGTGTTAGAAAAAAAAAGGCAAGCAAATGGCTTTAACATTGAGATACATACCTATACATGCCTAAATATGTATTTATAGACATATTTAGAAGTGCATCGGAGACCTTTGCAGTTAAAGGGACAGTAAACACCAGAATTTTTGTTGTTTAAAAAGGTAGATAATCCCTTTATTACCCATTCCCCAATTTTGCATAACCAACACAGTTATAATAATATACTTTTTACCTCTGTGATTACCTTGTATCTATGCCTCTGCAAATTGCCCCCTTATTTCAGTTCTTTTGACAGTTTTGCATTTTTAGCCAATCAGTGCTGACTCCGAGGAGCTTCACGTGCCTGAGCTCAATGTTATCTATATGAAACACATGAACTAACGCCCTCTAGTGGTGAAAACTGTCAAAATGCTTTCAGATTAGAGGCGGCCTTCAAGGTCAAATAAATTAGCATATGAACCTCCTAGATTTAGCTTTCAACTAAGAATACCAAAAGAACAAAGAAAAATTGGTAATAAAAGTACATTGAAAAGCTGTTTAAAATTACATGCCCTATTTAAATCATGAAAGTTTTTTTTTTTACTTTTCTGTCCCTTTAAATAGATAAAAAAAATCTTATATATATAAATTTAAATGAACAATTGACATGATAATTGGATTTTAGTACTAAAGTGCTGCATTCATCTATCTCTGCTGCTTTTGCAGTAGTGTCATTCTTGCTTAAGCTCTCATAGGTCATTCAAAGATGTACATATGAAATTTGCACAGAAGGAACTATCTATTCTAGCCCTATACATCTGCATATATATTTCCTTCTATATATGTTCAGTCTGCCATTGTATATAAGGCTTATTTTCTATTTTGGGAAGGTAAAACAAACTGCCGTTCCTCCGCCCACACCTCATCCTCCATCTAGCTGAGCGATGACGAATCCGGCTTCATCCAATCATTGCATGCCCCACACGGCATCCAGCTTGTGGAGAAGGTAACAATTGGATATAGACGGATTTTTCTTTGCTCAGTTAGATAGAGGATGAGATGCGGGCAGAGGAACAGCGGTATGTTTACCTTCCCAAAGTGGAAAGTATTTAATCAAGTGTGTTAGAAATATATGATCAATGAAAGTCCCCCGTTTTGCAGAATAATTGTATATACTCTACGTTAAGTTAACAAACTTGACAATCACTTTAACTTATGTTTTGCCCTACTGTAAGCAGCCGAGACCGTGGAACATTCTAGGAATTAATCCTATGTTTATCACTTTGACTAATTTATGAGATCATTTATTTGCCCAGCATAGTCATTTGGATGCACCTCAAGATGGTTAATTTATATTGTATTGCTTGTACTATTTGGTCAGTCTTTATATTATTCGGCAGGTTGCTAGGCATTACTGGTTACCGTTTATGAGTCCCTGACTCCTTACAAGATATTATGGTAACTAATATAGATATTATGGTACCCTATCTTAATCAATATATGCCAGATTTGTCATATGGTCCAATAGTGTCCTCCCAATAATTACCAATGATACTAGTTGTAGTTATTTACATATCATGGTCCATAAGTGGCCAGATAAGTAGTTACATTGCATTTATATTCAATGTTTTATAAAACAAAAAATGCTTTTTGCTGAATGACTTTTATATTAGATCAGGGTCTTTGTTATATTTTGTGATGCATATGTGTAATGTGTATAAGACCTTATTGTATTGTTCTACATTTTCTCAATAAAAAAGAATTCAAATAAAAATAAAGATGGACTTGTGATATCAATAATGCCGAGGTTTAACTGACAATCACTGGGGGTTGTTCATTGTTATTTATTATGTTTGATTATCTTTTGGTTATTTATTTGTTAATAAAAGCTGTAGCCTTTATAACCCAAAAAAAGATTGTACATGTTGTATGTTCTTTTGTTAATATAAACATAGTGCTGAAATATGGGGTCAATATAACATTTTTATGTAGCCTTTGTGTCTTCTAATGTCAGTTCCTGAACATACAAAAAAATATTTTCATAAATCTTTTGTAATATATCATCATTTTGTACCCCTCTATGCATGTATTACATACTACCTACATTAATAAACTATGCTATCTAGTCATTTACTCACAATGCATGAAAGTTAAGAAATGTGCAAACTCTACATGTAGCCTACCTTATACATATGAAATGAGGAAAAAAGAGCACACTGGGTCATCAGAGTATATCCACCAATTTATTGGGATACAGGCTTGGTCAGCAAGGTAAACTCTTTATCTGACGCGTTTCGCGCATGCGTACATGAGCTTCATCAGTGTACCTTATACATAACCTTAAAGGGATTTGAAACCCACATTTTTTTTGTTCATGATTCGGATAGAGCATGCAATTTAAGCAACTTTAAAATTTACAATTTTTCTTTATTCTCTTGCTATCTTTATTTGAAAAAGCAGGAATGTAAGCATAGGAGCCGGCCCATTTTTGGTTCAGAATCCAGGGTAGCGCTTGCTGATTGGTGGCTACATTTAGACAAAAATCAGCAAGTGCTATTGAGGTGCTGAACAAAAAATGGGATGGCTCCTAAGCGTACATTCCAGAATTTTCAAATAAAGATACAGAGAGAATGAAGAAAAATTGTTAATAGGAGTAAATTAGAAAGTTGCTTAAAATTGCATGATCTATCATCATGAACGTTTAATTTTGACTAGAATATCCCTTTAACAGAAGCTGTTTTGACATTTCTTAAATGTTGCTAAACATATGACTGAAAATGGTTTGAGCATAAATAAAATTTAAGCATGCGGCTTTCTCACCTTCTCCATAGCAGATTGTTGGTCCACTGTTGTTTCATTACATGATGGAGTTACAGAAGAGATGAGGTTATTTAGATGACACTGCAACAGGAAACATAAAAAAAAATTGCAGCAATTAAGAATTTAGCAATATTAAAGGAAAATGTCTATTCTATTTTTTGAAACATTTATCGATTTTATATAATTTTATATAATTTATTTATATAACATTTTAAACACTTCTGGGTTGATAACAATCCTGCGCTTCTTTTCTGCAAATAACGATTTCTGAACATCAGCTGATATTGTTATTGAAATGGTTATAATTATTATTATCATTTATCAATTACATCACTGGTTGAAGGGTCTGTATGCACTCAGTGTGCTCTAAAACAATAGAGATATGTGTGTGTATGTCTCTTTAAGGAATTTGAAAAAGGTCATTATGGGTATAGTGGACATGTATTTTGTATTCAGAGAACTAATATTTTTTTGGGGGTATCCGTTAACAACTCAACAACTGGTATATGGGGGTTTATCAAGTTCTTTTAACTGTGGGATTTGAAAATTGAAACTTAGCCTTGAAAATGTGTTGATAAATTATTTGGAATTTGGATCGTGATCAGAACTAGCACGTTAAGAATAGGGCCATTTTTCGCAAAACCGATAGTGAATATTGTGTTAATCACATTAACATCCAATGGCTTAATGGATAGATTGTGATAAATCCCTTCATATCAATCATAAATTTACATTCTTATGATCATATCTAATTTGTTTACAAATTAAATAGATTAAAATTGTGATTTGAGCAATATTTAAAACTCTGCATTAAACCAAGAAATTATATATATATATATATATATATATATATATATATATATTATATATATATATCCATGGTGCTGAACCTAAAATGGGCTGGCTGTTAAGATTTACATTCCTGCTTTTAAAATAAAGATAGCAAGAGAATGAAGAAAAATTGATAATAGGAGTAAATTAGAAAGTTGCTTAATGCTTTTTCTGAATCATGAAATAAAAAATTTGGGTTCAATGTCCCTTTAAAAATAACAAACACATTTTCTATTGAATTTTTAATGCATTAGAATAGATCCTATTAAAAAGTATTCATATTGAACTAACATTGCTTTCTCTTTTTTTTATCAGACGTTCCTCTGTTGATTAAACCTTCTATGATCTTTCCTTTTCAGTAAACGAGCAAACTTTCTGCAAACATGGCCAATTTTTTATACAATAAAACATTTAATTTCTGTATATATATATATATATATATATATATATATATATATATATATATATATACATACACTCACCGGCCACTGTATTAGGTACACCTGTTCAATTGCTTGGTAACACAAATTGCTAATTAGCCAATCACATGGCAGCAACTCAATGCATTTAGGCATCTAGATGTGGTGAAGACAACTTGAAACCGAGCACCAGAATAGGGAAGAAAGGGGATTCAAGTGACTTTGAACGTGGCATGGTTGTTGGTGCCAGACGGCCTGCTCTGAGTATTTCAAAAACTGCTGATCCACTGGGATTTTCATGCACAACCATCTCTAGGGTTTACAGAGAATGGTCCGAAAGAGAAAATATCCAGTGAGCGGCAGTTGTGTGAATGACAATGCCTTGTTGATGTCAGAGGTCAAAGGAGAATTGGCGACTGGTTCGAGATGATAGAAAGGCAACAGTAACTCAAATAACCACTCGTCACAACAAAGGTATGCAGAATACCATCTCTGAACGCACAACATGTCGAACCTTGAAGCAGATGGTCTACAGCAGCAGAAGACAACACTGGGTGCCACTCCTGTCAGCTAAGAACAGGAAACTGAGGCTACAATTTGCACAGGCTCACCAAAATTGGACAATAGAAGATTAGAAAAACGTTGCCTGGTCTGATGAGTTTCAATTTCAGCTGCGACAATCAGATGGTAGGGTCAAAATTTGGCGTAAACAACATGAAAGCATGGATCCATCCTGCCTTGTATCAACGGTTCAGGCTGGTGGTGTAATGGCGTGGGGGATATTTTCTTTGCATACTTTGGGCCCCTGAGTTTTGTTGCTGACCATGTCCATCTCTTTATGACTCCAGTGTACCCATCTTCTGATGGCTAATTCCAGCAGTATAATGCACCATGTCACAAAGCTCATATCTCAAACTGGTTTCTTGACATGACAATGAGTTCACTGTACTGCACTGGCCTCTACAGTCACCAGATCTCCATCCAATAGAGCACCTTTGGGATGTGGTGGAACGGGAGATTTGCATCATGTATGTGCAGCCGACAAATCTGCACCAACTGCGTGATGCTTTCATGTCAATATGGACCAAAATCTCAGAGGAATGTTTCCAATACCTTGTTGAATCTATGCCATGAAGAATTAATGCAGTTCTGAATACAAAAGGGGGTCCAACCCGGTACTAACAAGGTGTACCTAATAAAGTGGCCGGTTATTGTATATATATATATATATGATACCACATTTTTCTCTGCAACATCCCTTTAAGACATAAATTTCAAATATATTCAAATTCACTGATGCACTGGTTCTGAATCTCAAATTGCTTTAACAAGATTACCCTCTCAGTAAAATACAACTACTTGGTGTTTTGCTTTTCACCCTTAGCAAGTGTATTTGTAAAATGAATGTGCACTTTAGGTCTTACCAATGAATTTGTGCATGGTGGCTGTGTCTCGCTCAGAGCATCTTTCGATGTCGTCTTACATTTCACTGTAATAACATGATACCCATATTTATAAACGTGTAAACATATTAGTTAAAGACGAAAATATAGAAATGTTCACATACAGAAGATACAAAATTAATTAATGGAATTAAGGTTCCTGTATAGCTACAGCTGTCCTGCACAAAAATTCTAAATGACCCAAGAGTGACCAGGATGGGCCTAGCGGTTGGGGTCTGCTTTATCCACTTAGACTCTGACAAATCCTGTTTCTTAAAAATATATTATTTTAAAAGTAGTCACAGATAAAGACCAAATCATTGAATAAATTATAAAAAAAAGTTATGGAAGAACAGAGATCTTTAAGATACCTACTGCTTTTTGAAATAAAAAAATAAATATATAAATGTGTACAGCAATGCTGGGTAATTGTTTGTGTTTAAAATCAAATATTACAATTAACTGGCATTTTTGCACTGTTTTAAAAAAAAAAATATCAATAGCATTTTTTAACAAAGTGCCATGTTTTTTTTTAAATACAAATAAATCTTTGTTGGGCCTTTTTAAAAAAAAAATGTTTTTAGAATGTTTTATTCTTTTTGTAGATAAATACCTTTATTTTCTTGTATCAGTTTCCTCACGGATGACCTATGAAAAGGTCCCAAACCAGCCAACCAGCTACCCTATAACTTTGCTTGTTGTCTGACTGAACATGACGAATGAGAGTTATGTTTGCTTACAAAAAATGAAATATCAATTTACACAAAGCTTAGTTTTTCTATTTCTCATTATAAATGGCACAATTACCATATGCACACAATACACAAGAATACAAATTGTCATGGTTCTAGTATAAACAAATTAAAGGAGAAATTATTAGACTGCAAAAAAATTTGTGAACACATTTCACCAGAGCAAACCAGTAGTCTTCTGACAAATGAAACATTGCTTGCTAATTGGTACAATAAACAAACATAGCATGAAATGACAACTGTAGCAACACTACACATTTTACATACATAGGAGTTTTTCACATAATAGTTTTAACATTTAGAGTAAGAGGTTGCTATAATTTTTTAATTTTGATCTGATAATTTCAACATAGGAATCCAGTTTTGACCACATCTGTATGAGAACATAGGGCATCCATAGAGTGAATAATAGTTTTGGGACTTTCTCTGCACCTCTAGGCACTATAAGAATGTTGCTGACCAAAAGTGAAGTAGACCTCCAGTTTCTCATATGAGTAAATTATTCTAGCTTTCTACCAAACACCTAAAATTGTATCAGTTCTCTGACAGCCTCAGACCTAAGCTTGTTGTTTTATTTTCTTCACATTTTGTGTAGTTTTAAGCTGGTCTTACCTTCTTCTATGAAAATCCATCCAGTATTTTACTTCTCCTTATAAAAACCCACTGCCTATAATTGGTTTTGGAGACTAGTACATTGTCCTTCAACCCTTGTCATGGACAACCAGAATACAAAGTTTCTTGGATCCTGGATTAAAAACTTCATGGCAGAGGATTGCATCACTTAGTGGACTTGAACACATTGGGGAGCGCAACTGATAGTGCAGGGTGCGTTATCCTTAGCACAACCCTACACTAAGAATATTGCACAATACAAATGCAATACAAAGGTAATATGGACAACTTGAATAATGCCGGAACACCAGTGGTGGGAATTACTCTTCCTGTGGCATCCCTTCTTCCCTCACCTTAGCAGCAATCAGAACTGGATCATACTGGATTAATGTAGGCTTACTTGTGGGGCTTCAGGAAGGTTACCACAAGAAGAGTAATTATTAGAGTAACCCATATAAACTTGGTATTGCTGGTGATTGCTTTGTTTTCACAGGTGGAAATTGACTCCAACTATCAATGGAAACTGTGAGGGTTTACATCAACACAATAACTTGATTTATTTTTTGAGGGAAGACTCTGGTACCTATTTTTCATTAATTAATTAATTTTCAAATCAGCCAATAGGATTTTAGAAGCTCTCATCCTATTGGCTGATTTCAATGAATGATGGATGAAGATGTCACTGCCTGGATGAAAACTTCTTGCCGCCTGGATGTCCGGACTTCAGCAACCGTGAGTAGATATTTTGGGGTTAGTGTTTTTTTTGGGGTGTTTTTTCAGATTAGGGTTTGGGCTTTTGAAAAAGAGCTAAATACCCTTTTAAGGGCAATGAAAAAGAGCTGAATGCCCCTTTAAGGGCAATGCCCATACAAATGCTCCTTTAGGGGCAATGGGTAGCTTAGTTTTTTTTAGAGTTAGGTTTTTTTATTTTGTGGGGTTGGTTGGGTGGTGGGTTTTACTGTTGTGGGGACTATTTTTTTACAGGTAAAAGAGTGTTAGGTTTTTTTAAATTTTAAATTTAATTTTTTTTAATTGGTAGTATTTTTATTTTATTAGAATAGTAAGGTTAGGTTAATTTATAGTTTAATGTTAGGGTTATTTTTATTTCACAGGTAAGTTTTTATTTATTTAAATATAGTTATATTGTAATTTTAATTTAAAGTTGGGGGGTGTTAGGTTTAGGGGTTAATAGTTTAATTTAGTGTTTTGCGATGTGGGGGGCCGGTGGTTTAGGGGTTAATAGGTTTATTTAGTGGCGAAGATGTGGGAGGCCGGAGGTTTAGGGGTTAATAGGTTTATTTAGTTGCAGAGATGTGGGAGGCCGGAGGTTTAGGGGTTAATAACTTTATTATAGTGGCAGTGATGTCGGGGAGTGGCGGAATAGGGGTTAATAACTTTTATTAGTGTTGGCGATGTCGGGAGCGGCAGATTAGGGGTGAATAACTTTATTTAGGTGTCGTCGATGTCGGGGACAGCAGATTAGGGGTGTTTAGATTTGGGGTTTATGTTAGGGTGTTAGGTTTAAACGTAACTTTTTTTTCCCCATAGACATCTATGGGGTTGCGTTTCGGAAATTTTTCATTCCGCACTTCAGGTGTTTTTTTCTAACACTCTCTCCCCATTGATATCTTTGGGGGAAAGCTTGCACAAGCACATCAAAGCACGCACATATCACACGCACAAGGAGGCTTTTCAGTAACTCGTAATGGCAGCGATATGGAGGGTGAAATAACGCAACTTTTTGGCATTAGTTTTGCACCCTGTTTAGCGTAAAACTCGTAATCTAAGTGTTAATCATTTATTAAATATACAAAAACTGATTCCTTTTTTGTACTTGTGGGTTTATTTTTTGATTGGGGCTTTATTACCTATGTGTCGGATAGGGTAGTCTTTATTCCTTTTGGTCAGTTTTTCTTGATTTTGTTATTTGTTTCTGCTTTTTCCTACCTCCAAGCACTGTCTCACTGTAATGCATTGTTGTATGAAGGGATACGTTTGGGTTAACCCTATAATATATATAGTTAGTACTGGATTGGACAATTCCTAATATCTATCTTCAACTGTCCATGGGATTCACGCTGTCACCTCTAATACAACTGCCAGGGCGCTGAAAACCAACGGATAAAATTGCTGTAGTAAATAATCTACACTCACTGAGCTTTTGCAAACAATCCTTATTTTGGGCTAGATTATAACTAGCACACTAAGTGTATCAATATCGCGACCGCACTAACTTTAGTGGGGTATTACAAGTGAAAAGTAAACGCGACCACTAAATTTGCGTTCGTCGGATTAGCGTGATCGAAGACCATGCGTAAATGTTAAGGGTTTAAAAAATGTGCAATAAACACAAGATAAAACACATTTAAAATACAGTTACACTCATAGAAACACTATCTGTATTCATACACATTTTTATAAAAGAAAAGTTATAAGGGTTCAAAGGTATATGACATATGCATACATATACATGTTTAAATATGTGTAAATATGTGTAAATATGTGTATTATTACACATACATATATATATATACATATGTATATAAATGGAAAAGGAAATGAAGCACTCACTGGACTGAATGAATATCTGTGTTACAAATTTTTATTTGTGACGTTTTGGGACCTCAAACGTCCCTTCTTCTGACAACACTAAAGTGCAAATGAACAAACTTATAAAGGCCTGTAGCCCCCCCCCCCCCCATTGCGGTCAACAATCACTGGAGACCGTGTGCAAAAAAGGGTAATACCATATAGATAACCCAGGTTTGAATCCATTACAATATTGGTAAGCCAATCATAAAACAAAACTGGCTCATGCGTTGAATACAATACAATACAATACAATATTAATACAAATTTTTAATAAAAATAAATAAAAAACAACAATATTCTGTGTCTCTATCTCAATAATGATAAGTGATCCCACTAACATCACACTCCCCCAATCAGCAGGGTTCCAAACATTGGAACAATCCACGTTCCAGAGCTCACTATTGGCTGAATGACAACCACACCTTAAACAGACAGAGCGGGCCAACCGGAAGTGATTGTAATCCCTATGGTAACCACATTAAACCCTCCGTGTCTGTGTCACTAATAGAGACAATGGGCGTGATCACATATACGGCGCAGGTTTCGGCGCAAGCGTGGGAACCTGCGCCGCCCGTAATTTCACCTCGCACATCGGGGTATTACATATACCCCGCTGGTAATTCATAAAGTGCCGTAAGTCTGATAAACTAGCGATGTCCAGAAATGAGCGTAAATACAAATTTCTGGAGTCGCTAGTGACTTACGGCACTTTAGAAACTGTCGGCGCCTAAGAAAAGTACAGAAAATAAAAAATGTCCCGTAAAAATCTAACCTGCCTCCCAAAAATAAGCCTGACACGTAAAAACCCCTATATCCACAATCCCCCCTCTCACTACTAATAATAAATGTATTAACCCCTAGACCGACAACTCCCCACAACGCAATAAGCCTAATTACAATTACCGCAAGTAATAACTAAATTATTAACCCCATAAACCGCCATAGCCCACACCACAAGTGATAAATAAATTATTAACCCCTAAACCGCCATAGCCCACAACGCAAGTAACCTATTCAAGTATTAACCCCTAAACCGCCATAGCCCACATAGGCTATTAAATGTATTAACCCCTAATCTGCCACCGCCACTATAATAAAGTTATTAACCCCTAAACCTAAGTCTAACCCTAACCCTAACACCCCCCTAACTTAAATATTATTAAAATAAATCTAAATAATATTACTATTATTAACTAAATTATTCCTATTTAAAACTTAATACTTACCTATAAAATAAACCCTAAGATAGCTACAATATAATTAATAATTACATTGTAGCTATTTTAGGATTTATTTTTATTTTACAGGCAACTTTGTATTTATTTTAACTAGGTACAATAGCTATTAAATAGTTAATAACTATTTAATAGCTACCTAGTTAAAAAAAAGTACACATTTACCTGTAAAATAAAACCTAACCTAAGTTACAATTACACCTAACACTACACTATCATTAAATTAATTAAATAAATTAACAACAATTACCTAAAATTAAATACAATTAAATAAAATAAACTATAGTACAAAAAACAAACAAACACTAAATTAAAGAAAAAAAAATTACAAGAAGTTTAAACTAATTACACCTAATCTAAGCCCCCTAAAAAAATAAGAAAGCCCCCCAAAATAATAAAATTCCCTACCCTATACTAAATTACAAATAGCCCTTAAAAGGGCTCTTTGCGGGGCATTGCCCCAAAGTAATCAGCTCTTTTACCTGTAAAAAAAGAAATACAACCCCCCCAACATTAAAACCCACCACCCACACACACAACCTTACTCTAAAACCCACCCAATCCCCCCTTAAAAAAACCTAACACTATCCCCTTGAAGATCACCCTACCTTGAGCCGTCTTCACCCAGCCGGGCAGAAGTCTTCATCCAATCTGGGCACAAGTGGTCCTCCAGCCGGGCAGAAGTCTTCATCCGATCCGGGCAGAAGAGGTCCTCCAGCCGGGCAGAAGTCTTCATCTAAGCGGCATCTTCTATCTTCTTCCATCGGACGAGGAGCGGCTCCATCTTGAAGACATCCGACGCGGAGCATCCTTCCTGGCCGACGGACTAATGACGAATGAAGGTTCCTTTAAATGACGTCATCCAAGATGGCGTCCCTTGAATTCCGATTGGCTGATAGAATTCTATCAGCCAATCGGAATTAAAGTAGGAAAAATCCTATTGGCTGATGCAATCAGTCAATAGGATTGAGCTTGCATTCTATTGGCTGATTGGAACAGCCAATAGGATTTTTCCTACCTTTTCCGATTGGCTGATAGAATTCAGCCAATCGGAATTCAAGGGACGCCATCTTGGATGACGTCATTTAAAGGAACCTTCATTCGTCGTTAGTCCGTCTGCCAGGAAGGATGCTCCGCGTCGGATGTCTTCAAGATGGAGCCGCTCCTCGTCGGATGGAAGAACATAGAAGATGCCACTTGGACTTCTGCCCGGCTGGAGGACCTCTTCTGCCTGGATCGGATGAAGACTTCTGCCCGGCTGGAGGACCACTTGTGCCCGGATCGGATGAAAACTTCTGCCCGGCTGGGTGAAGACGGCTCAAGGTAGGGTGATCTTCAAGGGGGTAGTGTTAGGTTTTTTTAAGGGGGGATTGGGTGGGTTTTAAAGTAAGGTTGGGTGTGTGGGTGATGGGTTTTAATGTTGGGGGGTTGTATTTCTTTTTTTACAGGTA
This sequence comes from Bombina bombina, assembly GCF_027579735.1. Classification (NCBI taxonomy): domain Eukaryota; kingdom Metazoa; phylum Chordata; class Amphibia; order Anura; family Bombinatoridae; genus Bombina; species Bombina bombina. The sequence goes on along the minus strand of NC_069504.1, from coordinate 771,603,040 downwards.
AAAGAGCTGCTTACTTTGGGGCAATGCCCCACAAAAAGCCCTTTTAAGGGCTATTTGTAATTTAGTATAGGGTAGGGAATTTTATTATTTTGCGGGGCTTTTTAATTTTATTAGGGGGCTTAGATTAGGTGTAATTAGTTTAAACTTCTTGTAATTTTTTCCCCTGTAATTTAGTGTTTGTTTTTTTCTGTATAGTTTATTTTATTTAATTGTATTTAATTTTAGGTAATTGTAGTTAATTTATTTAATTAATTTAATGATAGCGTAGTGTTAGGTGTAATTGTAGGTTAGGTTTATTTTACAGGTAAATTTGTACTTATTTTAACTAGGTAGCTATTAAATAGTTATTAACTATTTAATAGCTATTGTACCTTTTTAAAATAAATACAAAGTTGCCTGTAAAATAAAAATAAATCCTAAAATAGCTACAATGTAATTATTAATTATATTGTAGCTATCTTAGGGTTTATTTTATAGGTAAGTATTTTGTTTTAAATAGGAATAATTTAGTTAATAATAGTAATATTATTTAGATTTATTTAAATAATATTTAAGTTAGGGGGGTGTTAGGGTTAGACTTAGGTTTAGGGGTTAATAACTTTATTATAGTGGCGGCAACGTTGGCGGCGGCAGATTAGGGGTTAATAGATTTAATAGGCTATGTGGGCTATGGCAGTTTAGGGGTTAATACTAGAATAGGTTTATTGCGGTGTTGGCTATGGCGGTTTATGGGTTAATAGACTTTATTAGTTATTGCGGTGGGGGATTGCGGTTGACAGGTAGATAGACATTGCACATGCGTTATGCGTTTATTTTTCAAGGCATTTTCGGGAGTTACGGTGCTCTCATACTCAGCGCAAGGCCTGCTACGGCTGCCTTTTATGGCGAGGTAAAAATGGAGTAAGATTTTTCCATTTTCGCCACGTAAGGCCTTGCGCTGGATATTGGATACCGATTTACGACGCGGTCCCATGTTAGCCTATGGGAGTAAAAATTGCGAGCGACAGGTGAAATATACGGGTGTAACTTGTATGCTACGCCGTATATGTGATACCAAAACAGCGCAAAAACCGGCGTTGCCGGCTTTTGCGGCCGATGCTGCATATGTAATGGGGCCCAATAACGGCAATCTTCGCACCACTGAGATACACTATTCCATCTCTCAAATAGACGCTGCGTCACCAACCGCCCGATCGAAAGAGCAGTTAAACCGCTGTGTTACAAAGAACACTCTCATACACACTGCTCAGAAGCACCTCCCCTGAGAACTGATAGGTACCTCAAAGACACACCTCCATTCCCATAGGCTAGGAGAATAATAGGCATCCCGTGACAACAACTCGAAAGAACAAGCCTCCCGAACCTGTCAGTATAACACCGATCTCTAATAGGGAAACATTACCCAGCTCTATGCTTTACACACTAAATTAAAAATAAAAATAAAACACAAACTGGCCCACCATAAGGTAGTCTGATCACAGCCGATCGACCAAATCCATATCATGATAATGGTCATCAACTATCAGCTCCTCCACCGATACCGTTCGGCAAATCTATAAACTAAGTACGGATATGGAATATGTATCTAGCATTCCATAAACACATCAACCACTCTATTCCATTCACTCGCGGTGCTCCACCGATGGCGTAATATGCCCCAAATTAAATGACCAAACCAGGTGACCATACTAGATAAACATTATATACCAAAATATTTATATTTATATAATCTACCATACTCTTAAGACCCCCCTATGCGGTCAGACCGAATAGAATTCACATGCAACACTCTGTCACATATAACAACCGTACACAACTGTGACAAACAAATATCCAAATAGAAAACTGTGATAAATGTGTATCTCCAACATATACCTATAATAGGCCAGGGTAATCATACCCAAATGTATCAAGTCGTACCTGGAGGGTCACTACTCCAGATCATAAATATATATATATCATAGACCCATCCTAGTGAAGACTCCAATATCCATATGCCACAACGGGAGCCCAACACCCACCTGATCTGGGAATGGAGAAGTGGGACCACGTTCACGAGTGTGAACAAAAAAGTGTAAGTGTAATAGAAAAGTGAAAGTGTAATAAGAACCAAACATTAACACCAACATTTAAAAAACACCAACATTTAAAAAAGAGACCAAAACTGGGCTCTTATTAAAACCAAAATATCCTACATGCAACATTATAGTAACACTGGGTTCCACTGCTTTCGGATCCTACAGTGTTATAACAAACAGATGGAGCATCTATAGACCAACATGGTGAATAAATATGCGAAATACACATCCACCATGAAAGACTATATAGACCCAAAGATCCACCATACTTGGATCCTACAGTGTATTGACAAACAGATGGATAATATCTTAACCAACATGCTGGATTGAAAATTAATACATGTTGATGAATTGCTAGTCAACAAGGCCACCATATGATATCATGAAATCGTGTACTCTCATGGATGAATGTGATCAAGACTCTCATTAGACCTCCTGTAGTGTCCTCGCATGAGGAGAGTCTGTCATAGGAATGCCTGCCACCCAGATTGGACATTGAGACCCCTGGGTGCCAGGGTTCCCAGTTCATGTATCCATCTGGCTTCTTGTTGTAACAGAATCTTGGCTCTATTGCCCCCTCTTCTTGGTGCCGGCACATGATCTATAATACGGAATCTCAAGTCCATAACGGTATGTCCTCTCTCCAAAAAGTGTTGGGCTACCGGTTGATCTGATTTTCCAACCTTCAGGGCAGTCCTTATACTTGATCGGTGGTTAGCCATACGGATCCGGGCATCATCAATAGTTTTTCCAGTATAGAAAAGCCCACAAGGGCAATTGAGGAGGTAGATAATGTGAGTTGTCGTACATGTAAAGGAAGTAGTTGATCTTGTATTTCTTCTTTTTCTCAGGGTGCTGGAACGTGCTCCCAGTGTGCATGCTGTTGCAAGTCACACAACGCATGCATTTAAAGCAACCGCTTTTCCTCTTCAGCCACATCTGCTTCTCCGTTGATGTTGCTAAGTCTGTCTTCATCAGGAGATCCTTTAAGCTCTTACCTCTCCTGTATGCCAGTCATGGTGCCCCCCATTTTAAAAACGGCAGTGAGGGGTCGGACTGGATAAACTTCCATTCCTCTTTAATGGCTTTTGAGATTCGGTACTGGTCTGGAGTATAAGTTGTCACAAATGTGAGTTGTGCACTATTATCTCTTGTAGCCTTCTCTCTTCCAGTGTCCACCTCGATTGCCTGATCACCTATGGTTTGTAAATGTTTCTTTTTGTATCCACGTTGTGCGAATCTTTCAACCATTTCCGTTAACTGGACTTCACACTGTACTGGATCTGTGTTGTTGCGTACCACTCTTTGGAACTGAGCCTTAGGTATATTCCGGATCAGGGCTGATTGGTGACAACTGCTTGCATGAAGGATAGTATTACGATCTGTGCTCTTCCTGAAATGCGTAGTACCAAGTATCCCATTGGATTTAAATATTCTCACATCCAAATAGTCGACAGAATTCCTATCCGCCACATACTGAAATCTGATGGTGCTCTCAAGCGCATTTAAAGTCTCAATCCAGGTCTCCAATGACTTCAAATCATCTTGCCAAATTAGGAACAGATCATCTATGTATCTGCAATAGAACTTAATAGACGGTATCTCATACACCTTCATGTGTGCGGTTTCGTATTCAGCCATCTAGAGATTCGCCAGCGATGGGGCCACATTGGACCCCATCGCTGTTCCTGCTATTTGGAGATAGAACTTATTCTCAAAGCGGAAAAAATTATTTTGCAGACAGATCGTCAAAAGATCTATCAAGACATCTTCAGGTGGGCCAATATATGGCGTTCGTCTCAAGCACTTGGTAACTGCTGAAATGCCTGCTGTGTGAGGAATCACTGTATAAAGGCTTGAGACGTCCATAGTGGCACCCAGGGGTCTCAATGTCCAATCTGGGTGGCAGGCGTTCCTATGACAGATTCTCCTCATGCAAGGACACTACAGGAGGTCTAATGAGAGTCTTTGATCACATTCATCCATGAGAGTACACGATTTCATGATATCATATGGTGGCCTTGTTGACTAGCCATTCATCAACATGTATTAATTTTCAATCCAACATGTTGGTTAAGATATTATCCATCTGTTTGTCAATACACTGTATGTATGGTAGATACAGAGTATGGTAGATTTTATAAATATAAATATTTTGGTATATAATGTTTATCTAGTATGGTCACCTGGTTTGGTAATTTAATTTGGGGCATATTACGCCATCGGTGGAGCACCGCAAGTGAATGGAATAGAGTGGTTGATGTGTTTATGGAATGCTAGATACATATTCCATATCCGTACTTAGTTTATAGATTTGCAGAACGGTATCTGTGGAGGAGCTGATAGTTGATGACCATTATGATGATATGGATTTGGTCGATCGGCTGTGATCAGACTCCCTTATGGTGGGCCAGTTCATGTTTTATTTTTATTTTAGTGTGTAAAGTATAGAGCTGGATAATGTTTCCCTATTAGACATCGGTGTTATACTGACAGGTTCGGGAGGCTTGTTCTTTCGAGTTGTCATGGGATGCCTATTATTCTTCTAGCCTATGGGAATGGAGGTGTGTCTTTGAGGTACCTATCAGTTCTCAGGGGAGGTGATTCTGAGCAGTCTGTATGAGAGTGTTCTTTGTAACACGGCGGTTTAGCTGCTCTTTCGATCGGGCGGCTGGTGACGCAGCGTATATTTGAGAGATGGAATAGTGTATCTCGGTGGTGCGAAGATTGCCGTTATTGTCTCCATTAGTGACACAGACACGGAGGGTTTAATGTGGTTACCATAGGGATTACAATCACTTTCGGTTGGCCCGCTCTGTCTGTTTAAGGTGTGGTTGTCATTCAGCCAATAGTGAGCTCTGGAACGTGGATTGTTCCAATGTTTGGAACCCTGCTGATTGGGGGAGTGTGATGTTAGTGGGATCATGTATCATTATTGAGATAGAGACACAGAATATTGTTGTTTTTTATTTAATTTTTATTAATTTTTTTTTATTAATATTGTATTGTTTTCAAAACATGAGCCAGTTTTGTTTTATGATTGGCTTACCAATATTGTAATGGATTCACACCTGGGTTATCTATATGGTATTACCCTTTTTTGCACACGGTCTCCAGTGATTGGTGACCGCAATGGGGGAGGGGCCTACAGGCCTTTATAAGTTTGTTCATTTGCACTTTAGTGTTGTCAGAAGAAGGGACGTTTCAGGTCCCGAAACGTCCCGAATAAAAATTTGTAACACAGATATTCGAAGTCCAGTGAGTGCTTCATTTCCTTTTCCGTTTAAATACTCCTTAAGAGCACCCTGGCAGTTGCAGGACGGTGGTGAGAGTGCATATACCTTTTGAACTTTTGCTTATATATATATATATATATATATATATATATATATAAAAGTCTCCAAGGCAAAGCACTCTCACCAAACAGTTATTCAGGAACCAGGGTATATCAAAGAAGAAATTGCACTCACTGGATTTGAAACAAACAAAAAAGTTTACTAGCGTGACGTTTCGGGGTATGCAGTCTGAGGAAGGTGTGAATACCCCGAAAAGTCACGCTAGTAAACTTTTTTGTTTGTTTCAAATCCAGTGAGTGCAATTTCTTCTTTATATATAAAACACACACACACACTTGAGCCCTTTCCAGTTCAATACCTTTAAACAAGAAAACATTTTTTTTTAATATTAATATTTGATAATGTGTTTTAGTGTGTGTGTATACTATAAATATCTTCTCTTAGTTTTTAAATAGATATTCTTATATATACAGTCATGGCCAAAAATATTGGCACCCCTGCATTTCTGTCAGATGATACACCACTTCGCCCAGAAAATTGTTGCAATTACAAATATTTAGGCATTCTCATGTTTATTTCTTTTGTTTGTATTGGTATGACACAAAAAAGTGGAGAAAAAAAAGCCAAATCCTTTTGGGAGAATGTACTGTGGACAGACAAAACAAAATTACAGCTTTTTGATAAAGCCCATCATTTTACTGTTTTCAGAAAAAGAAATTAGGCTTTTAAAGAAAAGAATACAGTCCCTACTGTTAAACATGGTGGGGGTTCACTGATGTTTTGGGGCTCCTTTGCTGCTTCAGGCACTGGACGTCTTGACTGTGTGCATGGCATTCTGAAATCTGAAGACTACCAAAGAATTCTGTGGTGCAATATAGGGCCCAGTGTCAGCAGGACAATGACCCAAAGCACAGATCAAAAAGCACCCAGAACTGGTTTAAGACAAAGTGCTGGAGAGTACTGAACTGGCCAGTAATGAGTCCAGGGGGAAGATTCATTGCCGGAAACATAAGTTAAGAAGCAGCAGTCGTAAGATTGACACCCCTTGCTAGTTGCCGATTGGCAGCAAATATGCAGGGGGCGGCATTGCACAAGCATTTCACAAGAAATGATTGTGCAATGTTAAATGCCGACAGCGTATGCTATCAGCATTTATAGATGCCGGGCTGTCATGATTCATTACAACGAATCATATCTGCCCGGCATATGATAAATTTACCCCCAGATCTCAATCCCATATAGCACCTGTGGAGAGATCTCAAAACAGCAGTTGGGAAAAGGAACCCTTCCAATCTGAGACCTGGAGCAGTTGGCGAAAGAAGAGTGGTCCAAAATTCCAGTAGAGAGGTGTAAGAAACTCATTAATGTTTAAAGGAAGCGATTGATTTCAGTTATTTTTTACAAAGGGTGTGCTACCAAATGTTAGGGTGCCAATCATTTGTCAAGTCAATTTTGGGAGTTTTGCATGCAATGTGTCAGATTTGGCTTTTTTTCTCTACTTTTTTGTGTCATACCAATACAAACAAAATAAAAAAATAAATAAACATGAGAATGCCTAAACATTTGTAATTGCAACAATTTTCTGGGCGAAGTGGTGCATTATCTGACAGAAATGCAGGCGTGCCAATATTTTTGGCCATGACTGTATATCTGTATATACCTATATATATTCATAAAGATATATAGTTATATATTTTAAAAAAAAAACATCAGCTATATATAGAAATATCTATTTAAACTAAATAGAACATTTTCTTCTATGTTAAGAACATTGGAATGTAAGGCACTCATACATCATGTTTGATATAGCACACTTGGTTAAACGTGGTCGGTTTAGCGCACGAACCGTGTTCGTTTTTCCCCCCTGAAAATCCAGCTTCATTGAAGTCTATGGGGAGAAGGCCTGAAGTTTACATGCATTGTGTTTCGCAAACAATTTACTTTCAAATTTCAATGCGTGCAGTGTTTTGCATAAGCAGGAATACTAAATACCGCTCCGGTTGTATTCTAGCCCTTTATTGGTAAAGTTTTGGGGAGTAAGGGGATTCAGTTCCCCGAAACACCACCAATAGAATAAGGTTGTTTGCAAAAGTCCTGCGGGAGCGGATTATTTAATAAAACATTTATATATATCTATACTATAATCGCGTTTGTAACGCATCCGTTGCCGTCGTCAGTTCAGGCATCTGCTGCATATGGAGCTGGAGCGCAATTGGTGCTCCTACTTCATATGAGGGCAGATGCCTGATCGTGACTGTGTGTCACCGTCTGTAATGAACTTCTGCTGGTGCCGGTGGGAGGTGTGGGCGGGAGGCTGGTGGCGGGTGGGGGCGGCTCAGCAGCAGAGTGGGGGAGGGAGTGGGCAGAAATGAAAGGAAGAGGGAGAGATGGGGCAGCTACACTACAGAAAAGGTGTGCGGGGGGGGGACTGAATGGTGATCACGGGGGGGGGGGGAGGTGGTGGGACCACTACACTACAGAAAAAAATTAAGAATAAAAAAAGGGGGTTATAGGTGCTGCCAGTACCTAAGATGACAGCAATAGTTTGAGGGGGTGGGTTAGAGAGCTGTTTGAGGTGGGATCAGGAACAGAGGGATAGGGACAGAGGGATAGAGACAGAGGGACAGGGATAGAGGGATAGGGACAGGGGGATAGGGACAGAGGGATAGGGTCAGGGGCAGAGGTACAGGGATAGAGGGATAGGGACAGAAGGATAGGGACAGAAGGATAGGGATAGAGAGATAGGGACAGAGGGATAGGGACAGGGATAGAGGGACAAGGACAGAGGGATAGGGACAGGGATAGAGGGACAGAGGGATAGGGACAGGGGGATAGGGATAGAGCGATAGGGACAGAGGGATAGAGACAGAGGGATAGGGATAGAGGGATAGGGACAGAGGGATAGGGACAGGGGCAGAGTGATAGGGACAGAGGGATAGGGACAGAGGGATAGGGATAGAGGGACAGGGACAGAGGGACAGGGGCAGAGGGAATAGAAAGGTATAGGGGCAGATGGATAGGGACAGGGACAGAGGGATAGGGACAGGGATAGAGGGACAGGGATAGAGGGATAGGGATAGAGGAATATTGACAGAGGGATAGAGACAGAGGAATAGGGACAGAGGGATAATAGGGACAGGGAAAGAGGGACAGGGGCAGAGGGATAGGGACAGATGGATAGGTATATATCTTTCATTAAACATTTTGGCCCCCGTGTACACAGGCTTTACCACTAGTATGTATATATATATATATATATATATATATATATATATATATTTACATACATTCATCTGCTACTTTATTAGGTACACCTGTTCAATTGCTTGGTAACATAAATTGCTAATCAGCCAATCACATGGCAGCAACTCAATGCATTTAGGCATCTAGATGTGGTGAAGACAACTTGCTGAAGTTCAAATCAAGCATCAGAATGGGGAAGAAAGTGGATTTAAGTGACTTTGAACATGGCATGGTTGTTGGTGCCAGATGGGCTGGTCTGAGTATTTCAAAAACTGCTGATCTACTGAGATTTTCATGCACAACCATCTCTAGGGTTTTCAGAGAATGGCAAGAAAAAGAGAAAATACCCAGCAAGCAGCAGTTTGGAAGAAAATACCTTGTTGATGTCAGAGAAGAATGGGCAGATTGGTTCGAGATGATAGAAAGGCAACAGTAACTCAAATAACCACTCGTTACAACCAAAGTCGAACCTTGAAGCAGATGGGCTACAGCAGCAGAAGACCACACTAGGTGCCACTACTGTCACCTAAGAACAGGAAACTGAGGCTACAATTCACACAGGTTCACCAAAACTGGACAATAGAAGATTGGAAAAATGTGCCTGGTCTGATGAGTCTTGATTTCAGCTGTGACAATCAGATCGTTGGGTGAGAATTTTGCATAAACAACATGAAAGAAAGGATACATCCTGTCTTGTATCAATGGTTTAGGCTGGTAGTGGTGGTGTAATGGTATGGGGGATATCTACTTGGCACACTTTGGGCCCATTAGTACGATTTGAACATCGTTTAAATGCTACAGCCTACCTGAGTATTGTTGCTGACCATGTCCATCCCTTTATGACTACAGTGTACCCATCTTCGGATGGCTAGTTCCAGCAGGATAATGCACCATGCCACAAAGCTCAAATCATCTCAAACTGGTTACATGAACATGACAATGAGTTCACTGTACTCCAATGGCCTCCACAGTCACCAGATCTCAATCCAATAGAGCACCTTTGGTATGTGGTGGAACGGGATATTCGCATCATGGATGTGAAGCTGACAAATCTGCAGCAACTGCGTGATGCTAACATGCCAATATGGACCAACATCTCTGAGGAATGTTTCTAACACCTTCTTGAATCTATGCCACAAAGAATTAAGGCAGTTCTGAAGGCAAAAGGGGGTCCAACTCAGTACTAGCAAGGTGTACCTAATAAAGTGGCCAGTGAGTGTATATACTGTACATACATTCAATTCAAATAAGTGCACTCTCACAAACGGTTTCAATAATGGCCAGGGTGCAAAGTACAAATCCAATATGTGTAAATTAGACAGCACTCACTGGCCAGTGAGTGTATATACTGTACATACATTCAATTCAAATAAGTGCACTCTCACAAACGGTTTCAATAATGGCCAGGGTGCAAAGTACAAATCCAATATGTGTAAATTAGACAGCACTCACTGGACTTACAATGGCAGGAGTAACTTCCAACATTAATATTATTTTCAGATAATAAACGCTGAATCTACTACCATTGTGAGTCCGGAGAGTGCTGTCTAATTTACACATATTGGATTTGTACTTTGCACCCTGGCCATTATTGAAACCGTTTGTGAGAGTGCACTTATTTGAATTGAATGTATGTACAGTATATACACTCACTGGCCACTTTATTAGGTACACCTTGCTAGTACTGAGTTGGGATGCTTCAGGGTATTCACCCCTTTAAGTCACTGCTTTTGGAATAAAAGATTCACTTCATTGTAAGCACAGTGAGTGCTGTCTAATTTATATATATATATATATATATATATATATATATATATATATATATATATTTATACATACAGTAAAAGTCTTAGGCCACCAATCTAAATTTGTTGTTTTAGCAAAGTTTTAATGACCATCCATATTTATTTTTCGGTCTCTTTATTAAGATACAAACAGGAAATACACAAAATATGTACACAAAATATAAAAAAACTATTTTCAGAACAAATGTTTTTTTTCCGGCAAAAGTCAGTACTTAGTGTGACCTCCCCTCTTTTGGTGAGACTTTCTCTTAAGTAATCTAGCTTCTCTCAGCACTTCCCAGAGTTCTTCTTTAGATTTAGGTTGTCTTTTATTTATTTCTCTGTCCAGGTAATCCCATATTGCCTCTGTAATATTCAGGTCTGGATTCTGTGGAGGCCAGTCCATGATTATTAGTGATTTATCAGCTGTTTTTCTCTCCAAATATGATTTAACTGCATTATCAGTGTGTTTGGGATCGTTATCATGCTAAAAAATAAATCCACTCCCAATCAGGCGCTTTCCAGAAGGAATGGCATGATGAATTAAAAAATCTGTCTGTACTTTTCAGCATTCATGATCCCATCAATTCACACAAAATTGCCAACACCACTGGCAGAAATGCAGCCTCAAACCAGGACAAACCCTCCACCATGTTTCACTGAAGGCCATTAGCACTCATTCTTCCATTTCTCTCCAACTTTTCATCTCACATATTGTCAACGATTGGACCCAAAAATTTAAAACTTGGTTTAGTCATTCCATAATACTCTTCCTTTCATATAGGTGGCGAATGTCCATGAGCTTGTTACTGATGGAATATACATTCCTACCATGAGAAGGCAAAGTTTCCCAAACTTCAAATGCCTATAAATACACCTCCTTCCTCACTCATACCTCAGTTTAAAAACTTTGCCTCCTTAGGAGGTGGTGAAGCATGATGTGCTTGATTCTTCAGTGAAAGGCGCTTCTAAGCATATTGAAGCCCAGTTCCTGTCTAAGTACAGTGTTTGTCTGAGGGATATGAAGGGAGCATTGCCTGATGATACCATGTTTTCGACTATGGGAAAACTATTCATAAGGCTCTCTGTACATTCGGTCGCAGGGATTCATCTGCTGCCTCCCTTTACAGATCGACATTATACTCCTCTACCATTACCTCTGCTGATATGTTTCAGTACAGGTTTGGCTGTCTGCTATATGTGGATGGGTGTCTTATGGTAAGTATATGTCTTTTTTGTTTTAAGGACACTCTCTGCTATGGAAGGCACTTTTATTTGTAAAAGCTATTAATGTATATATGTATATATATTGGCCATGAGACAGGCTGTGTTTTTCTCCTTAATGATTCATGAATACAGCATCAGTTAGGAAATTTTTCTTAAACTATTTGGGGGCTAAATTTACGAAGGGCATGGAAATTTATTTAATAAAAAGCTTACCTTTATGTTTTCTGTTACCTCCGCATTTACGGAGGTTCTTTTTTAAATTATACGCACAAAATCATGCATGCGATGATGCTATTTACGTCATCATGGCGCATTATCATTCCGCGTCACTTTTTTTGTCGCTAAAATTTTCACACCTTTTATGTCGCACTTAGTGCTCTCATAATTTTTAGAGAGCTGTATACGCTTGTTTTTACATATCAACTATTGTGATTATAAAGTTTTTAAGCATTGTTTACCATTCTTGAAAATGGCTCTATTGAAGGAGCATGTGATATTTTGCAACTAATGTTATTTTTTTTTTATTTTTTTGCCATGATGTCTCAAACTGAACCTGCCTCAGACGTCATAGGAACTGAGCTGCATGAACATATTTCTACTAAAGCTAAGTATGTTTGTTGTAAAAAAAAACTGGTCTAAATTCTTCAGCTCAATTATGTGGTTCCTGTTTTTAAAAAAATTAATTACATGTTGATAATACTTCTATAAATACTTCCACTGTTATTCCATCTCAGTCTAATGCAAAAGGCATTCCTGCAGAAATTAAAGATGTTATTGCTGCAGCCATAGAGAAGGCCATGACTGCTATACCGCCTTCAAATAAACATACTTTACTACATTTTCCTAAATGTAGTGATTTTTGTACTGACCGACAGCATATTGACGTATCTTCTACTGATGGCGGTTCCTCTGATTTAGAGGATTCTACAACAGAGACAGAAATAGACTAATCTTTTTTATTTAGAATTGAACATATTCACTCTCTTTTAAAGGAAGTATTATTTACTTTTGGTATTGAGGAGTCTAAAACTTCTGATGATAAATCTTGTAATCGTTTAAATTCTGTATTTAAGCATACTGTTATTACACTTGAAGTTTTTCCTATTCCAAACGCTATCTCTAATGTGATTGCTTAAGAATGGTCTAAGCCTGGTTCTTCTTTTAACCCTTCTTCTAGGTTTTTAAAAATTGTATCCTTTGCCTGTTGCTAATTTGGAACTTTGGGAAACAGTCCCTAAGGTTGATGGGACTATTTCCACTCTTGCTAAACTTACTACCATTCCTATGGAAGGCAGCACTTCTTTTAAAGACCCCTTAGATAGGAAGCTTGAATCTTATCTTAGAAGGGCTTATTTACATACTGGCTATATCTATGGCTGATGTTGCTGCTGCTTTTACTTTTTGGTTAGACAGTTTAGCTCAGCAGTTGTCTTCAGACCCTGAATTACCTAACATTAATCTTTTACTTCAACATGCAAATCATTTTCTTTGCGATGCAATTTTTGATGTTATGAAAATTAACATCTAATCTATGTCCTTAGCTATTCTAACTAGACGAGCTTTATGGCTTAAATCTTGTAATGCTGACATGGTGTCTAAAACAAGACTACTTTCTCTTTCATTTCAAGGAAAGAACCTGTTTGGTTCTCAATTGGACTCTATTATTTCCACTATTACTTGGGGGGAAAGGAGTTTTTCTTCCCCAAGACAAGATATCTAAGGGAAAATGTAAAGCTTCCAATCGTTTTTGCTCCTTTCGTCAGAATAGAGAACAGAAAACTGCTCCCTCCCCTAAGGCCTAGGGCTCTAATTGGAGACCCTCTCTGAATTGGAATAAATCCAAACAATGCAAGTAACCAAATCTGGCCCCTAAGCCAGCATGAAGGTGCGGCACCCAATCCAGTTCTTCTGGTGGGGGGCAGACTAAAGCACTTTCAAGAATCTTGGGCAGTATCTATCCTATCTTCTTTCTGTAATCAGAGAACAGGGTATTGCAGTGTTTCCTTATTTGGACGATATCTTGGTACTAGCTCAATCTTTTCATTTAGCAGAATCTGTTGTTTTGACAAAGATATGGTTTAAGGATCAATTTACCAAAGAGTTTCTTGATTCCTCAGACAAGGGTCACCTTTTTAGGTTTCCAAATAGAATAAGTGTCCATGACTCTATCTCTAACAGACTAGGGACAAATAAAACTGGTTTTAGCTTGTCTAAACCTTCAGTCTCTATCATTCCCTTCAGTGGCTATGTGTATGGAAGTTTTAGATATCATGATTGCAGCATCAGACGTGATCCTCTTTGCTCATTTTCATATGAGACCGCTACAGCTTTGCATGTTGCACCAATAGTGCAGAGATTATACTCCGATATCACAACTGATTTTCTTAAATCCCAACACTCAACTCTCTCTCACTTGGTGGTTAAACCACCACTTTATTCTTCAAGGAGCCTCCTTTGCTCAGCCTACCTGGTCTGTGATCACCACAGATGCAAGTCTTACAGGTTGGGGAGCTGTCTGGGGGTCTCTGACAGCACAAGGAATTTGGAATCCTCAAGAGGTGAGGTTACCAATCAATATACTAGAACTCCATGCTCTCTTCAGAGCCCTTTAAGCTTGGCCTCTATTAAAGAGAGAACCTTACATTTATTTACATTTATTTTTAGATAGACAATATCACAACATTGGCATATGTCAATTATCAAGAGGGGGAACTCGCAGTCCCCTAGCTATGAAAGAGGTATCTAGAATACTTTCTAGGGTGGAATTCAATTCCTGTCTAATCACTGCAATTCATATTGCAGGTGTAGACAATTGGGAAGCGGATTATCTCAGCCATCAATCTCTACATCCGTAGGACTGGTCTCTCCATCCAGACGTGTTCTATCGAATTGTTCAAATGTGGGGCCTTCCAGAGATAGATCTGATGGCCTCTCATCTGAACAAGAAACTTCCCAGGTACCTCTCCAGGTTCAGGGATCCTCAGGCGGAATTGATTAATGCTCTAGCAGTTCCATGGTTTTACAAACCTGCTTACATTCCCCCCCCCCCTCTAGTTTCAAGAGTAATCTCAAAGATCATAATGGAACAATCTTATGTGTTTCTGATAGCACCAGCGTGGCCTTACAAGTTTTGGTATGCAGACCTTGTCTGAATGTCTAGTTGCCAACCTTGGCCTCTTCCTCTAAGACCAGACCTCCTGTCTCAAGGTCTGTTTTCTTTCCTATAGCATGGAGAGTCCAAAAAACATTTTAATTACTAGTGCGATATTTACTCCTGGCCAGCAGGAGGAGGCAAAGAGCACCCCAGCAAAGCTGTTAAGTTTCACTTCCCTTACCCATAACCCCCAGTCATTCTTTTTGCCTTTATCAAGGGAGGATATGTGTGAAGATGGTGTCTGAAGATATTTAATCCTTTTATGGGTACTTTTACCTGCAAGCAAGAATTTGGGGTTCATTTCAATCTCTTTAGTAAGAGTAATGGTGGCTTTTAAAGGGACAGTCAAGCCCAAAAAAACCTTTCATGTTTCAAATAGGGCATGCAATTTTAAACAACTTTCCAATTTACTTTTATCAACAATTTTGCTTTGTTCTCTTGGTATTCTTAGTTGAAAGCTAAACCTAGGAGGTTCATATGCTAATTTCTTAGACCTTGAAGGCCCCCTCTAATCTAAATGCATTTTGATAGTTTTTCACCACTAGAGGCCATTAGTTCACATGTTTCATATAGATAACATTGTGCTTATGCACGTGAATATACCATGGAGACAGCGCTGATTGGCTAAACTGCAAGCCTGTCAAAAGAACTGAAATAAGGGGGCAGTCTGCTGAGGCTTAGATACAAGGTAAATACAGAGGTAAAACGTGTATAATTATAACTGTGTTGGTTATGCAAAACTGGGGAATTGGTAATTAAGGGATTATCTATCTTTTAAAACAAAAATTCTGGTGTTGACTTTCCCTTGAAGCAGTTAGTAGTATGGCAAGGTGGTCTTTGCTTAAAATTTCTAACAACAATGCTACCCCTTTGTAGAAAGCCAGGGTTGGTTACTCTGTTCTTTCTTTTTCTACAGGTCCCTGACAGCTGTAGAGATATTTGTCACACCTTAGAAATAATTATTTGCCTATCTGCAGCATCCACAGGTAAGTGCTTTCCCTTCTAGGTTAGTAGGTACCAGCACTCCAAGGGTTAATCTTTCTGTGGATTTTTTATTTTCAGGTTTAGTTCTGATTGCACAGATCCTTTTTAGGTAATTGTGTTACTATATTTGGGATTATAGGGCTATTTGTGCTTTATCAGACTTTATTTGGGGTACCATTTACTTTATTTGGTGCTTTTTGGTCAAATTACTATTTAATTTGCAAGCCAGTCATTTTTGTCTTTTGAATTTTGCGTCGTTTTTAGTATGGGGCGCGTTTTTTAATTTCTTAGTGCAGTCAGGTTTTACTCTGCACTTCTGCTTTTTGTTCCGGTTCAGAGCGGAGTTTGAAGAGATGTTTGTGGATGTTTTCACTGCTTGTATCTGGTAAAACGGTCCTGTATTTGACGAATGCTAGTGGAATCCGCCCTATGGAGTGGTAAGTCCTCAGCAGTGCTGAGGTATTTTGGTGCCGTTTCATATTTAAACCAAATTTTTATTGTTTTTTTTCTGGTGGCTTCCAATTACCTATCAGTTATGGATTCTAATGTGGTTATAGACTCCAATGATAAGGATGGGTATTTTGGGAAATGTTTGTTTTACTTGGAGGTGAAAGTTTTTCCTCCTGTGCAATTTCTGAGTCTTCTGCCTCAGGATAGTGCTGTCTCAGCTATGCCTCAACCTTTCTTGGTACTGGAGGGTCCCCAAACGTCCCAAGTTTCACATGCAGTGCCCTGCGGTTCCTCTCATCAACCTCCTGGGGGTGTTTTTTTACCTGGGGATTTCGCTGCGCAGATTGCTTCTGCTGTTTCAGCAGCTTTGTCAGCTTTTCCAAAGGTTGCTGGTAAACACAAGAGGAAATCTAAAAATCTTGATGTTAAGGGTTCTGACTCCGCTGCAGCTGTGTTAGTTTGTCTCAGTTAACTGATGAGGATAATTCCTCAGTGGCTTCTGAGGGAGAATAGTCAGATTCTGATTCTGTAGTAACCAATTCTATAGATTCAGAAGAGATTAATTTCAGATTTAAGTTACAACACCTCTGTGTTCTTTTAAAGGAGGTTCTTGCTACTTTGGAAGAATCTGATTAATATGTCACAGAGAATCCAAAGAGGTCTAGTAAACTTAATAGAGTATATGATGAACCCTCGTCTGTAGAAGTGTTTCCAGTTCCAGACCGTATGGCAGCTATCATTATTCGGAAATGGGATAAACCAGGCATTCCTTTTTCCTCGTCCCCTGTTTTCAAAAAGATATTTCCTGTTTCTGACTCTATTTGTGACTCGTAGCGCACAGTACCTAGGGTAGAGGGAGCTATCTTTACTCTTGCCTAGAGAACTACTATTCCTATTGAGGATAGTTGTTCTTTAAAGGATTCCATGGATAAGAAGCTTAAAAGGACAGTGTACACTCATTTTCATATAACTGCATGTAATAGCTATAAGGAATACGATGCACAGATACTGATATAAAAATCCAGTATAAAACTGTTTAAAAACTTACTTAGAAGCTCTCAGTTTAGCTCTGTTGAAAAGTCAACTGGAAAGCCCACTGCAAGTGGGAAATAAGACAACCCCCCTCTTTTGCATATGAAAAGACCCTTTACAGAAACAGGAGCAAGCTGGAGTAGGTAGCTGACGGTATTCTCATAAAACTTTGGGGCTTGGTTAGGAGTCTGAAAATCAGAGCAATTTTATTTAAAAATAAGCAAAACTATACATTTAAAAAAAAAAAAAAAACTTCATGGGCTATATAAATAGATAATCTACAAAACATTTATGCAAAGACAAAATGAGTGTATAATGTCCCTTTAAGGCTTTTTTGAAAAAAATGTACATTCATCAGGGATTACAGTGGCAGCCTGTTTCTAGTATTGCTATAGTTGGAGAGGCAGCATCTAATTGGTGTGATGATTTATCTAATCTTATCTTAGGAGAAACCACTTTAGATGAGATCCAAGACAGGATCAAAGCTCTTAAGCTTGCCAATACTTTTATTTGTGATGCCAATATGCAAGTTCTTAGGTTGGGTGCTAAGATTTCTGGTTTTACTGTTTTAGCTTGCAGGGTTTTGTGGTTAAAATCTTGGTCTGTAGATGTCTCATCCAAGTCCAAGCTTTTATCTTTGCCTTACAAGAGTAAAACCTTGTTTGGTCCAGGTCTGGTTGAAATAATTTCAGAAATCACAGGTGGAAAGAGTTCTTTTGTACATCAGGATAAAAAGAATAGGCCTAAGGGTTGCCAAAATTCGAATTTTCGTTCCTTTTGTAACTTTAAGGGACAAAAGTCTTCCTCCTCCTCTTCCAAGTCGGAACAATACAAGCCATCTTGGAGGCTTTGGGTCATAGAGATTGTTTGCCACGGTTACAGAATAAAATTAAAATCTTGTGCTCCCAGAGGCAGGTTCCTCCTGTCAAGGTTATCTGTGAACCAGATAAAGAGAGAGGCCTTCTTAAAATGCGTAGAGGACCTATCTTCCCTGGGAGTAATTGTTCCAGTTCCTCTAGAGGAACAGGGTCTAGGATTCTATTCAAATCTGTTTGTAGTTCCCAAATAGGAGGGCACTTTCTGTCCAATACTGTACCTAAAGTCTCTAAGCCAATACCTCAGGGTCCAGTCCTTCAAGATGGAGACCATCCGTTCCATTCTTTCTTTGGTACAGGAGGGTCAGTTCATGACGACCATAGATATGAAGGACGCGTATCTTCATGTTCCCATTCACAGGGATCATTACCAGTATCTGAAGTTTTGCTTTCTGGACAAACATTTTCAGTTTGTTACTCTTCCTTTTGGCCTCACTACAGCTCCCAGAATTTTCACAAAGGTTCTGGGGGCTCTTCTGGCAGTGGTCAGGTACCAGGGCAATACTGTAGCGCCTTATCTGGACGACATTTTAGTTCAGGCGCCATCTTTTCATCTTGTAAAATCTTATACAGAGATGTTATTGTCTATTCTACGTTCCCACGGTTGGAAAGTGAATCTGGGAAAGAGTTCCCTTGTTCCAAATACAAGGGTGTGTTTCTTAGGAACAATTATAGATTCCCTGTCTATGAAGATTTTTCTGACGGACGTCAGAAAATCCAAACTTCATGCTTCTTGTCTTTCTCTCCAGTCTGCTTTTCGTCCATCTGTGGCTCAATGCATGAAGGTGATTGGTCTGATGGTTGCCTCCATGGATATCATTCCTTTTGGTCGGTTCCATCTGAGACCCTTGCAACTATGCATGCTCAGTCAATGGAATGGGGATCACTCAGATCTCTCACAGAGGATAAATCTGGACTCTCCATCAAGAGTCTCTCTCTCGTTGTGGATTTCACATGTCTTGGGGCACATGCTTCCAGAGGCCTTCCTGGGTGATTGTGACCACGGACACCAGCTTGTCGGGCTGGGGGCAGTTTTGGGTTCCTTAAAGGCACAGGGTTTGTGGACAGAGGGTCATCAATTCCAAGAATCATCTTGGAATTGAGAGCAATCTTTCGAGCTATGTTAGCTTGGCCTCATCTATCTTTGCTCCGGTTTATCAGATTTCAGTTGGACATCACCTCGGTGGCTTACATCAATCACCAGGGTAGGAACTCAGAGTGACTTGGAAATGAAGGAGGTGTCTCGCATTCTCCAGTGGGCAGAGTCTCACGATTGCCATCTCTCTGCCATCTACATACCAGGGGTGGAAAACTGGGAGGCGGATTTTTTGAGCAGACAGACCTTTCATCCCGGGGAGTGGGCTCTCCATCCGGGGGTATTCTCAAATATAACCCTCAGGTGGGGGAATCAGGAGTTGGATCTGATGGCGCCTCGTCAAAATGCCAAGCTTCCAAAGTATGATTCAAGGTTAAGAGATCCTCAAGCCGTTCTGATAGACGTTCTGGCGGTTCCTTGGAATTTCAATCTAGCATACCTGTTTCCTACATTTGCTCTCCTTCTACGAGTAATTGCTCACATCAAGCAGGAGAGAGCTTCTGTGATTCTAATAGCTCTTGCATGATCTCGCAGGATCTGGTTCGCGGATCTGGTGACAATGTCATCTCTTCCGCATTGGAGGTTACCTACTACTTCAGGGTCCTTTTCTTCATCCAAATCTGGTTTCTTTAAAGCTGACTGCTTGGAGATTGAACATCTAGGTTTGACCAGACGTGGCTTCTCTGAGAAAGTCATAGATACTATGCTTCAGGCTCGTAAACCGGTTACTCACAGAATTTACCATAGGGTATGGTGTAAATACCTTCATTGGTCTGATTCAAGGGTTTTTCTTGGAGCAAAGTAAGGGTTCCACAAATTTTGGCTTTTCTTCAGGAGGGCCTAGAGAAAGATTTGTCAGTCAGTACTTTGAAAGGTCAGATTTCTTCACTGTCTATTCTTGTTCAGTCTTTTGTTCGGTAGTTTTCTTTATAAATCTCAGGCACCTCTATACCTTTCTGTTATCTTCTTTTTCCATTTTCCTTCGGCCAAATGACTGGGGTTATGGGTAAGGAAAGTGATACTTAACAGCTTTGCTGGGGTGTTCTGCTGGCCAGGAGTGAATATCCCACTAGTAATTAGAATGTTTTGTGGACTCTCCATGCCCGGAAATAAATACATTTCGGCTAGATTATAGCGCTGCTATTACAGGTTTTCATAAACCCGGCGTTAGCAGGCAATATGTGAGCGTTGAGCAAAATTGAGCTCCATACCGCACTCCAATACCGCTGCTTTGAGTTGGTTTTACATACTTGTGCACGATTTCCCCATAGACATCAATGGGGAGAGCCGGATAAAAAAAAAACTAACACCTGCAATAAAGGAACGTAAAGCTCCGTAACGCAGCCCCATTGATTCCTATGGGGAAAGAAAAGTTATGTTTAAACCTAACACCCTAACATAAACCCCGAGTCTAAACACCCCTAATCTGCCGCCCCCGACATTGCCGACACCTACATTACACTTTTAAACCCCTAATCTGCCGCCCCGACATCGCCGCCACCTACATTATACTTATTAACCCCTAATCTGCCTCCCCCAAAGTCGCTGCCACCCACCTACGCTTATTAACCCCTAATCTGTTGCCCCCAATGTCGTCGCCATCTACATAAATTTAATAACCCCTAATCTGCCACCCCCAACGTTGCCGCCACTATACTAAAGTTATAAACCCCTAAGTCTAACCCTAACCCCCACTAACTTTAATATAATTAAAATAAATTTAAATAAAATTTACTATCTAACTAATTAACTAATTAACTAAATAATTCCTATTTAAAACTAAATACTTACCTATAAAATAAAAACTAAGCTAGCTACAATATAACTAATAGTTACATTGTATCTATCTTAGGTTTTATTTTTATTTCACAGGCAAGTTTGTTTTAATTTTAACTAGGTAGACTAGTTAGTAAATAGTTATTAACTATTTACTAACTACCTAGCTAAAATAAATACAAATTTAACTGTAAAATAAAACCTAACCTGAGTTACACTAAAACCTAACCTTACACTACAATTAAATAAATTACATTAATTAAATACAATTAACTAAATTACAAAAAAAAACAAAGACTAAATTATACAAAATAAAAAAGAAATTATCAAATATTTAAACTAATTACACCTAATCTAATAGCCCTATCAAAATAAAAAAGCCCCCCCAAAATAGAAAACTCCCTAGCCTACAATAAACTACGAAATGCCCTTAAAAGGGCCTTTTGTGGGGAATTGCCCCAAAGAAATCAGCTCTTTTACCTGTTAAAAAAAAATACAAACAACCCTCCAACAGTAAAACCCACCACCCACACAACCAAACCCCCCAAATAAAATCCTATCTAAAAAAGCCTAAGCTCCCTATTGCCCTGAAAAGGGCATTTGAATGGGCATTGTCCTTAAAAGGGCATTTAGCTCTTTTTCCTCCCAAACCCTAAGCTAGAAATAAAACTCACCCAATAAACCCTTAAAAAAACCTAACACTAACCCCCGAAGATCCACTTACATTTTTTGAAGACCAGACATCCATCCTCAATGAAGCGGCAGAAGTCTTCATCCAAGCTGGCAGAAGTCTTTATCCAGATGGCATCTTCTATCTTCATCCATCTGGCGCGGAGCGGCTCCATCTTCAAGACATCCGGCGCAGAGCATCTTCTTCAATCGACGGCTCTTCCCGAATAAAGGTTCCTTTAAGAGACGTCATCCAAGATGGTGTCCCTTGAATTCCGATTGGCTGATAGAATTCTATCAGCCAATCGGAATTAAAGGGTAAAAAATCCTATTGGCTGATGCAATCAGCCAATAGGATTGAGCTTGCATTCTATTGGCTGATTGGAACAGCCAATAGAATGCAAGCTCAATCCTATTGGCTGATTGGATCAGCCAGTAGGATTGAAGCTCAATCCTATTGGCTGATTGCATCAGCCAATAGGATTTTTTACCCTTTAATTCCGATTAGCTGATAGAATTCTATCAGCCAATCGGAATTCAAGGAACGCCATCTTGGCTGACGTCCCTTAAAGGAACCTTCATTCTGGAAGAGCTGTCGATTGAAGAGGAAGCTCCGCGCCGGATGTCTTGAAGATGGAGCCGCTCCGCGCCGGATGGATGAAGATAGAAGATGCCGTCTGGATGAAGACTTGAGGATGGATGTCGGGTCTTCAAAAACTGTAAGTGGATCTTCGGGGGTAAGTGTTAGGTTTCTTTAAGGGTTTATTGGGTGGGTTTTATTTTTAGCTTAGGGTTTGGGCGGAAAAAAAGCTAAATGCCCTTTTATAGGCAGTGCCCATCCAAATGTCCAGGGCAATGGGGAGCTTAGGTTTTTTTAGATAGGATTTTATTTGGGGGGTTTGGTTGTGTGGGTGGTGGGTTTTACTGTTGGGGGTTGTTTGTATTTTTTTTTACAGGTAAAAGAGCTGATTTCTTTGGGGCAATGCCCCTCAAAAGGCCCTTTTAAGGGCCATTGGCAGTTTAGTGTAGGCTAGGGTTTTTTTTTATTTTGGGGGTCTTTTTTATTTTGACAGGGCTATTAGATTAGGTGTAATTAGTTTAAATATTTGATAATTTCTTTTTTTATTTTGTGTAATTTAGTGTTTTTTTGTAATTTAGTTAATTGTATTTAATTAATGTAATTTATTTAATTGTAGTGTAAGGTTAGGTGTTAGTGTAAGACAGGTTAGGATTTATTTTACAGGTAAATTTGTATTTATTTTGGCTAGGTAGTTAGTAAATAGTTAATAACTATTTACTAACTTGTCTACCTAGTTAAAAAGGAAATTTATGCTTACCTGATAAATTTATTTATTTTACGATATGACGAGTCCACGGATTTCATCCTTACTTATGGGATATTAACCTCCTGCTAACAGGAAGTGGCAAAGAGCACCACAGCAGAGCTGTATATATAGCTCCTCCCTTCCCTCCACCTCCAGTCATTCGACCGAAGTTAGGAAGAGAAAGGAAAAGCCAAAGGTGCAGAGGTGACTGAAGTTTAACATAAATAAAGACCTGTCTTAGAAAATGACATGGTGGGCCGTGGACTGGTCATATCGTAAAAGAAATAAATTTATCAGGTAAGCATAAATTTCCTTTTCTTTTACAAGATATGACGAGTCCACGGATTTCATCCTTACTTATAGGATACAATACCAAAGCTATAGGACACGGATGAAAGGGAGGGACAAGACAGGAACCTAAATGGAAGGCACCACTGCTTGAAGAACCTTTCTCCCAAAACCAGCCTCAGAAGAAGCAAAAGTACCAAATTTGTAAAATTTTGAAAAAGTGTGAAGAGACGACCAAGTTGCAGCCTTGCAAATCTGTTCAACAGATGCATCGTTTTTAAATGCCCATGAGGAAGCCACAGCCCTAGTAGAATGAGCCATAATTCTTTCAGGAGGCTGCTGTCCGGCAGTCTCATATGCCAGACCGATGATACTCTTCAGCCAAAAAGAAAGAGAGGTAGCCGTAGCTTTCTGACCCCTACGCTTTCCAGAAAAAGCAATGAATAATGAAGATGATTGACGGAAATCCTTAGTCACCTGTAAGTAAAACTTCAGGGCACGGACCACGTCCAAGTTATGCAACATACGCTCCTTCTTGGAAGAAGGGTTAGGACATAATGAAGGAACCCCAATTTCCTGATTAATATTCTTATTAGAAACAATCTTAGGAAGGAAACCAGGTTTGGTACGTAAAACCACCTTATCAGAATGGAAGATAAGATAAGGCGAATCACATTGTAGTGCTGAAAGCTCCGAAACGCTACGAGCAGAAGAAATAGCAACCAAAAATAAAACTTTCCAAGATAACAACTTAATATCTATGGAATGCATGGGTTCAAACGGAACCCCTTGAAGAACATTAAGAACTTAATTCAAACTCCAGGGTGGAGCAATTGGTCTAAACACAGGCTTAATTCTGGTTAGAGCCTGACAAAATGACTGAACGTCTGGAACATCTGCCAAACGTTTGTGTAACAAAATTGACAAAGCAGAGATTTGTCCCTTTAAGGAACTCGCTGATAACCCTTTCTCCAATCCTTCTTGGAGAAAAGAAAAAATCCTAGGAATCCTAACTCTACTCCATGAGTAGCCCTTGGATTTGCACTGACCAAGATATTTACGCCACATCTTACGATAGATCCTTATGGTGACAGGCTTACGTGCCTGAATCAAAGTATCAATGACCGAATCAGAGAACCCCCGCTTAGATAAAATCAAGCGTTCAATCTCTAGGAAGTCAGCTGCAGAGAAACTAGATTTGGATGTTGGAAAGGTCCCTGAATGAGAAGGTCCTGCCTCAATGGAAGCTTCCACGGCAGCAGAGAAGACATGTTCACTAGATCAGCATACCAAGTCCTGCAAGGCCACGCAGGTGCGATTAGAATTACTGAAGCCCTCTCCTGTTTGATCCGAGCAATCACCCGGGGCAGGAGAGCAAACGGTGGAAACACATATGCTAGGTTGAACGACCAAAGTACTCCCAAGGCATCTATCAGTTCGGCCTGAGGTCAGTTCGGCCTGAGGATCCCTTGACCTGGATCCATATCTTGGAAGTTTGGCATTCTGACGAGATGCCATCAGATCCAACTCCGGTCTGCCCCATCTGAGGATCAGAGTGGCAAAGACCTCCAGATGGAGTTCCCACTCCCCCCCGGATGAAATGTCTGTCTGCTTAAAAAGTCCGCTTCCCAGTTGTTTACTCCTGGGATGTAGACTGCTGACAGATAACAAGAGTGGGCCTCCGACCATCTAATTATCTTGGATACTTCTGTCATCGCTAAGGAACTCCTTGTTCCTCCCTGATGATTGATGTAAGCCACAGTTGTGATGTTGTCCGACTGAAAACGAATGAATTTGGCCGAAGCCAACTGAGGCCACGCCTGAAGCGCATTGATATTGCCCTCAATTCCAGAATATTGATTGGAAGAATTGACTCCGACAGAGTCCACACACCCTGAGCCTTCAGGGAATTCCAGACTGCACCCCAACCTAGAAGGCTGGCGTCCGTCTTCACTATCACCCATGAGGGTCTGCGGAAGCACGTCTCTTGGGACAGATGATCCTGAGACAACCACCAAAGAAGAGAGTCTCTTGTCTCCTGATCCAGATCTATCTGAGGAAACAAATTTGCATAATCTCCATTCCACTGTCTGAGCATGTTCAGCTGTAGTGGTCTGAGATGAAAACAAGCAAACGGATGATGTCCATTGCCGCCACCATCAATCCAATTACCTCCATGCACTTGGCCACTGATGGCCGAAGATTGAACTGATTTTTCATAATCTTTAACTTTCTGACCTCTGTCAAGAAAATTTTTATGGATATGGAATCTATTAGAGTTCCCAGGAAGGGAACCTTGGTCTGTGGAATTAATGAACTCTTTTCTAGATTCACCTTCCACCCGTGAGTCCTCAGAAAGGACAGAACCATGTCTGTATGAGACTTTGTCAGATGGTAGGACGACACCTGGATCAGAATATCGTCCAAATAAGGCGTCACTGCAATACCCCGCGGCCTGAGACCGTTAGAAGGGACCCTAGAACCTTCGTGAAGATCCTGGGTGCTGTGGCCAACCCAAAGGGAAGAGCCACAAACTGAAAATGTTTGTCCAGGAAGGCAAACCTTATCATATATTGACCCCCCTGGATCAATGGCAGAATTGTTCGAAGAGTCTCCATCTTGAAGGATGGGACTCTGAGAAACTTGTTTAGACTTTTTAGATCTAAAATAGGTCAAAACGTGCCCTCCTCTTTTGGGGACCACGAAAGATTTGAGTAAAACCCCTGCCCCTGTTCCAATATTGAACGGGACGAATTACTCCCATAGTAGAGAGGTCTTTTACACAACGTAAGAACGCCTCTCTTTTTATCTGGTCTACAGAAAATCGTGAAAGAAGAAACCTCCCCCTTGGGAGAGAATTTTTGAATTCCAGTTGATACCCCTGGGACACGATTTCCAGTGTCCGGGGGTCCTGAACATCTCTTACCCAAGCCTGGGCAAAGAGAGAAAGACTGCCCCTACTAGATCCGGTCCCGGATCGGGGGCCGCCCCTTCATGCTGTTTTGGTAGCAGCAGCGGGCTTCTTGGGTTGTTTACCCTTGTTCCAAGTCTGGTTGGGTCTCCAGACGGAATTGGCCTATGCAAAATTCCCTTCCTGCTTGGTGGAGGAAGAGGAAGAAGAGGGGACTCCTTTAAAGTTCCGAAAGGAACGAAAATTATTATGTTTACCTCTCAGTTTAGCAGTTCTATCCTGAGGTAGGAGATGACCCTTACCTCCTGTAATGTCAGAAATGATTTCTTTCAAGTCAGGCCCGAATAGGGTCTTTCCTTTGAAAGGAATAGCCAAAAGCTTTGACTTAGATGACATATCAGCAGACCAAGACTTTAATCATAATGCTCTAAGCGCTAAGGCAAATCCGGCATTCTTAGCCGCCAATTTTCTGAAAGGCGGCATCCGTAATAAAAGAATTAGCCAGCTTAAGAGCCTTAATTCTATCTAAAAACTCCTCTAAATTTGCACTGTCTCTTTAAAAATATATAAGAGCACCTAGTACAGTCATGTCAACCCATAGGACAATGAAAATAATATTGCTGGCACCAGACATTGTCAAGAACCTCAAAGCAATGTCCAAAGCAGTGACCGCAGAGCACTGCCTGTGGCTAAGCAAAAAATCAAGACTCTAAAAGAAAGGATTGGCCAGTGACATCAGACTCCTGAGTGTTTAGACTGAGTACATAAAAGAAAAACCAGTAAGAGCAAATATGTTACTATCTCTTTAAATTTTAAAAGGATAACATTTTTTCCTCTACAGCAACTCATAGAAATAACAAGAGTGAATCATGGTAACCCTGCTGGAAACATATTCCAGACTTGTGCTGCAAAGAACCGCAGAGTACCGCATGTGGGAGAAAAAAGATCATCATCTTAGGAAAACACTTAATCCCTGTTAAGTACCATACTGTCATATACTTAAGCAGCCAAATGTACCAATAAAAAAATTGATGAAGGCTAAAACAGGGTGCCAAACTTCTTTCTGAGACTCTCTCACCCCCAGAATATGGATGGAAGGGAGGAGCTATATATACAGCTCTGCTGTGGTGCTCTTTTCCACTTCCTGTTAGCAGGAGGTTAATATCCCAAAAGTAAGGATGAAATCCGTGGACTCATCATATCTTGTAAAAGAAATAAATACAAACTTACCTGTGAAATAAAAATAAAATCTTAGCTAGCTACAATGTAACTATTAGTTATATTGTAGCTAGCTTAGGTTTTATTTTACAGGTAAGCATTTAGTTTTAAATAGGAATTATTTAGTTAATGATATTAATTTTCATTTAGATTGATTTTAATTTTTTTTTTTTTAAATATTTTATTTTTCAATGCCAAGTACATAGACAAACATCTAAAATTACAGAGTCATTCAGCTAAATACAGTATGATGACATGTCTATTCAATACATTGGCATCTCAGTTTTCCAGTATTTTTCCTTGGAGATCCGTTCTCCATCCCTTTTAGGTCTACTTCTCACTCCCCACCCAATTGTTATCTCCACTCACTAAGGTGGATTATAACAAAAATCAGTTCTTGATATGCAGGATAACATGTTGGTACCATACCTACTGGATACTTAATCTGATTCTATCTCATTCTTCTAATATCCATCCTACCAGTTCCCCTCCCTCCTCAGAGCTTACCTTATTCCTGGACCTCCCCCCGGGTGCCACCCAGGTTCCTCTATGTGTCTGTCCCTGTACCGCCACCAGTCATGGTTGCTGGTTCTGGTCTTTTAGGTAAATATGTTCCATTTCCCATGCAGTTGTGCATTCAGTATGTATTCTGTGTCTTTGAATGGATAGATTATTTGTTTTTGGTTCGCTGTGTCTAAAGTGGTAATGAAGGGTTCCCATTTGGTTATGAATTTTTTTGTTCTGCGTGTTATGTCTCCCTGAGTGTCCAGTTGCTCATAAATCATTTGTTTTCTCAGGGTGTCTTTGAGTTGTGTTAGGCTTGGTGATGCCTGTGACATCCAGTGCTGCAAGATGAGTTTTCTAGTGAGTAGAATTACATTGTTTATGAATCTTGTGTGTCTCGGTATTTTCGTTTGATGGTTTAGAAATATCACTGACTCGTTTGATAAGTGAATTTTTTCCCCTGTGCATGTTTCCACCCACCTCTGCACCATGCCCCAGAATTTCGTTAGTTTCGGGCAGTTCCATATCATGTGAGTAATGTTTGGGTTAGGGTTGGAACATTTCGGGCACAGCCCTGATGTATCACTCTTCCACTTGTGGAATATTTTGGGGGTTATGTATGCATTGTGGACTAGTTTGGTGTGGGATTCTCTTATGTCATTTGAGAGCGATGCCTCCCTCACCTCCACAAAGCTCTGCGCCACACATGTATCTGTGATGTCATGTCCCACCAGGTTCCCCCAGGCAGCTTGTAAATGTGCGATATTGGCTTTATGTACTTTGGATTGGAGCGCGTTGTAGGTATGTGAGATGGAGGTCACCCCTCCCTTTGTCAACCTTAAGAGTTTATAAATGTCACAGTCTATTTCCATCATATTACCGGCTTTCAGTAGACCTTGCGCGTAGTGTTTTACCTGTAGGTAGGCGAAGTGGTGGGAGTTTGGTATGCCATAGTCGTTCTGCAGTTCTATAAATGGTCTGACTGTGGACCCGTTACCTGATAAGACATGTTTTAGGGTTGTTACCCCCCATTTCTCCCATTGTTTAAATGGTTTAGTGGTAAATCCTGCGGGGAAATCTGGGTTGCCCCCCAGGGGCAAGTAAATTGTACTACCATGTGAGACTCCGAGAGTCCCACATAACTTCCACCAAGCCTTTATTGGATTGCTAAAAAGGCCCGCCCCCCTGAGAATGGGCTCTACCTGTGCCCTGTTCATGTGTGGGAGCATTTTAAGCGACCATGGTTTAATAAATGCTGTCTCCAGCGACTTGTTAGTAAAGTGTCCCCCATCCACTAGCCAATCCATCACATATTTTGAAAGGGTTGCCCAGTTGTAATATTCTATGTTGGGGAGTCCTAACCCCCCCTGCTCTGGTTGGCATGTTAGCTTTTGGTAGCTGATTCTATGTTTTTTCCCCCTCCAAATGAAATTTAAAATGTCTCTATTTAGTGTCTTGAGATCTTGCTTATGAAGTAGCTCTGGCAGCATTTGTAGGGTGTAGAGAAGTTTGGGGAACAGGGTCATCTTTATCAGCCCTATCCTTCCTGTCAGGGTCAGTGGCAATGGCGTCCAATTCAGGAGCATTTGTTTGAGGTTCTGCAATAATGGTTTGAAATTTATTGTATACCATTGGGTGGGATCTCTTGTTAGTTTAATGCCTAGATATTTAAACGTGTTTGTAATTACTTTAAAGTTATCTTCCAATGGTGTGTTGGGGTCCCTATTTAGTAGCCATAATAGCTCTGATTTGTCCTTGTTTATCCGGTATCCTGATATGTCACTAAACTCAGCTATCATCGTCAATAATTTAGGTATGTTCTCTCTGGGGTTTTCTGTGTACAGCACCATGTCGTCGGCAAAGAGCGACAGGTGTATGGTGTCTCCGCCTATGGTCAATCCCTCTGCTTCCTTCCTAATCTTAATCGCCAGTGGTTCAAGCGCTAGGTCAAACAGAAGTGGTGAGAGTGGGCACCCCTGCCTTGTTCCCCTTCTAAGGGGAAATACTTTTGATGGTGACCCATTTATCAAAATCGCCGCTTGGGGGGTACTGTAAATAGTCTCAATAGCTCTCATGTAGGATCCCTTCAGTCCGAATTTTTTAAGGGTGGTAAATAAATGGTCCCATAGTATCTTATCGAAAGCTTTTTCTGCGTCTACTAGGATCAAACATGCCTCCCCCGCACTCTTCTGCCTGTTTCCTCCCTCCTGCTCCCAAAAATGTGTTAATACCAGTTGTAATTTTCTCATGTTTTTTACTGCTGACCTCCCTTTTACGAACCCAGTTTGATCTTCATGAATTAGGAGGGGAAGGACTTCTGCTAATCTATTGGCCAGTATTTTCGTGAATAATTTGTAGTCAGAGTTTAGCAGGGAGATTGGCCTGTAGGATGCCGTTAACAATGGGTCTCTGTCAGGTTTGGGAAGGACCGTAATGTTTGCCTCTGCAAATCTGTTGGACAAATTTGCTTTCCCTTCTAGAATTGCATTAAATAGTAGGGCTAGGGTGTCTGCAGTTTCTGTACTAAGCATTTTATAGAATTCTCCAGGAAGGCCATCTGGCCCTGGGGATTTTTCTAGGGGGAGTGAATCGATAGCCTTGGTGATTTCTAATGGTTGGATTGGAGCATTGAGTTTATGTACGTGGTCTTCGCTTAGCTGTGGCAGTATCAAGTCTCTCCAGAATTGTTCTTTCTTTCCTGGGTCAATGTCTTGTGAGTCATATAAGTTCGAGTAGTATGAGGTGAATGCTTGTTGTATTTCTGAGTCTTGGGTGAGTATGTTGTCTTTGTCCTTAATGGCTAAGATGTTGTTAGGTTTCCTATCTAACTTAGTGAGTCTTGCTAATAGTTTCCCAGTACGGTTTCCATACCTATAAAATTTGGCCTGTGAGCGGTTTTGAGCGGAGATCGTGGTTTGGATGAGGTAGGTGTCTCTAAGGTCTTTGGTCTTTCTATATTTGAGTCTGTTCTGTGTGGTGGGATTACGCAAGTATTTGTTTCTGGCATTTAGTAATTGCCTCAGAAGGAGTTCCCCTCTTGCTCTACATTTTTTCCTAACTTTGGCTGCATATGCTGTCACCACCCCCCTCAGGACTGCTTTTGCCGTTTCCCAGAAAAGTGAAATATTATTCACATGTTCGGCGTTGAGGTCCCCATACACCAACCACTCTCCTATTAGGTGCCTGCGCAAGTTAAGGTCATGGTACAGATGTGTCGGGAATTTCCATCTATGTCCTCGTTTGTGTGAAATATCAGTGTCTATTTGTAAGGAGACTGGTGCATGATCTGAGATTGTTATGGGATCAATTTTAGTATCTGTTATACGGGAGCAAAAGGAGTTGGTGATCAAAAAGTAGTCTATGCGTGACAGGGTAGTTTTTGCTGGGTGTAGGCAAGTGTAGTCTCGCGCTTCTGGGTTTCTGTCTCTCCAGATGTCTGACAGTGACAAGGAACCTTTGAAGTTATGTAAGATACGTGTTTCCCTCTTAGATCCTTTATATTCTATTCGGTGTTGTGATGTGAAGTTTGGGTTTCGGGACCTATCTGCTGGCGTGTGTGGGGCAATATTGAAGTCTCCCCCTACCACCATTGGAAGGTCTGCAAACTGTATAAGCTTGGTCTGTAACTGTGTGAGAAAAGATTTCTTTTCAGTATGTGGACCATACACCCCACAGATAACCATTCAAAGTTCCCCTATTGTCAAATTTACCATTACAAATCTGCCTTCAGTATCAACTAGAGATTGCAAGATAGTGTAGTCTAGACCTCTGCGGAAGAGGATCGCCACTCCCCTGGCCCTTTTTTTTTCGTAAGTTGTATGTAGCACTTCCCCCACCCAGCCCTGTCTGAGTTTTTGATGTTCTTTCTGCGAGAGGTGAGTTTCTTCAAGTATTGCTATGTCTGTCTTTAAGGTGTTCAAATGTCTGAGTATAGCCTTTCTCTTGATTGGGGATGTAATCCCACCTACATTCCATGTGGTCAGTCTCATTTTATATGTTCGTGTATACTTATTTATGGTGTTTTATCTTCGTGGGTGGACCTTATGCTTGTGTAGTGGTGCAGATTAATTTCAGAGTATACGTAAAGATGTGGTACTCACCGTTACTGTGCTTATTACCGATAATCCTACCCTCCCCTCCAAGGTGGCACCCAGAGGCAGGCCCGGTCAGCTCTTTTCCTAATACAGATAGTTAGTACACAAAATTAAGTGAAACAAATGCAGTAAACAGTGCATACATTTAGAACCAAATGAACAATAACCTCCCCTCTTAACAAACCCAACAGTTCAACAATGGACTAACTTTCCTGTCCAACAATAAAGTGGGTCCCCCCCCCCTCACTTTGCAAGGATACATTTCTTCATTGCAATAATGTTGCTTATCTATTAATGATCAATTTCTATCGACCAGGCAAAGAACCCAGTCCTAAGCATCAGAGTCATCTTCATTTGCCCCTTGCCCTCTCTCCCCCTCTTTTTGCAGGTGGAGCTTGAGCAAGTTAGGCGAGTCAAAAAACAGTGGCCCTCTCGAGGTTTGTAATCTCAATCTTGCCGGAAACAATAAGGCTGCTGTTCTGCCCTGTTCTAACAGTTGCTTACAGTATGGCGAAAATTCTCGCCTCCTGGCAGCCACTGCCGCAGAGTAATCTTGGAAGAGGTATAGTCTTTTTCCATTGTATTCGAGAGTGGGAGCTTTCCTATAAGCTTGTAGAATTGAGATTTTGTCCTTAAAGTTGAGATATTTCACCATGACTTGGCGTGACGGTTGGTTTTTTTCCTTGTGTTTGCTCTGGTCTCCCACTCTGTGCGCTCTTTCCACTGTGCAAGGAAGGTGGTCTTTGGAGATATTAAGGAGACCCGGCAAGGTGTTTTCTGCAAACTCCACCAGCTGAGAGCCTGGGATTGACTCAGGGATGCCCACTATCCTTAGGTTGTTCCGTCGCGACCTATTTTCCAGGTCGTCAATCTTTGCCCACAGCCGTTCGTTCTGTTGTTGTAAGGTATGTACATGGGATTCAGTTTCTCTGTGACGGGTCTCCCCTTCTGCCATCTGCTGCTCTACCCGTGTCAATCTGCCATTAAAAGATTTAACTTCGGCTGTAAGAGAATCCATACCTGTTTGGAGTTGGTCTATCTTGGGTAGGAACAACGCTGAGATTTGTGAGACAATTGGGTGGGCATCCATGAGACTATTGGGTCCAGCATCTTCCGCAGGTCCTGGAGCTTGGTGACTATCAACCTGGTGCTTTCTTTTATCAGCGTTCTTTAACCTGTTTGTCATTGTGTCCGTTTTCTTGGAGTATGAATCGTAATACTTTTGCATACAGCGTTGAGAGTTCCACAGTTGTTGCTTCAACTGTACACTAATATGGTGTTAATGTATTTTATAAGGATAATGGACCGCTAGAAACAGGTCTGGGTGTCTCAGGTCTTTTAGAGGATATTGCAATATTCAGTAAACATAAAGGAAGGGTGAGCGGGGGGGCGTGAGCCCATTCAGATTAGCCCTGCATTGTGATGGGGTGCGTTATCACAGCCTTTTATATCAGATAAGTGAATGAGAATGTCAGTGATGTCCTCGAGGGTGGCCCTCTCTATGGGATCTGGCGAGAAATCACTTTCAACTGCATATGTGATTTTGTCTAGCGCAGCCTGTATGTTGCGCCTGTGTATACTCAGTTTCCACAGAGAGAAAAAAAAAAGGGTGGCCAGAGAGTTAGGCTTAATCTTGTAATCCCTCAGCTGTAGTATATGTAGAATATCTGTATAGGACTCTCCTGCCTTCTTCTGTGATATATCTCTGCAGGTCCTGTCTTCCACCTCCCCTGTTATATTGCTCAGCAAATTAGCAATTGACTATTATGCTTGACATGTGGCAGAGGAGTTTGCTTAAAATCCTTTGTCTGTCTATATTTTTATTTGGAATTGTGTTGATTACTTCTTTGTTGGTTAACACCAGTGGGTGAGGCTGTTTGCTGCAGTAATAAAATAATAATAAAGTCTCAACACAGCACAAGCCCTGGCCTGTCGCTTGATATGCAGCAATAGTGTTTATAACTTTCAAATCCTATTACAATCTGGGGCCTTTCTCTTTCGCTTGTGTAAATTTTGTGTCTAGCGTTTAGCTTCTCAGACTTCTTATGGTATATGTCTCTGCGGGGGCTAGCACCATGTAATATTGTGTGCGTCACTTCACCTTCCCCTCAGCTATGTCAAGATGGCGTTTTGCCGCCAAAGCTCCAACTCACCCCTTCACCCGATTCTTCCTCCTTCCTTCTGCTTGGGGCACCTCGCTTGGGACTCTAGATCCTGAAGGAGCCCTCCGGTACAATTCTGGGGCTATTATTATGCCCTGTCTTTCAGCCGCCCTTGTTGCAGCCACTCTCCTCTGCCTTTCTCTCTGGTTGCGCTCCGCGGCGGGGGAGTCGGGTGTCAGACTCCTTACCGTAGTGCTCCGGACAGGGGTGTTTATTCCCTGCCAAGGAATTTGGCTAATTATGGGCCGTTTCGAGTGTTTCCAGCTCAAAGTAGGGGCCAAGGGTCCGGAGCTCCTCTCCCCTGCTTCCACTCTCAGCGCCCGCCCACCGGAAGTCAGATTGATTTTAATTTTATTAAAGTTAGGGGTGTTAGGCTTAGAATTAGGGTTAGGTTTAGGGGTTAATAACAGTAATGTAGGTTGCGACGATGTTAGGAACAGCAGATTAGGGGTTAATAATAATTAACTAGTGTTTACGACGTGAGAGTGCGGCAGTTTAGGGGTTAATATGTTTATTATAGTGGCGGCGAAGTCCGGAGCGGCAGATTAGGGGTTAATAATTTTATTTTAGTGTTTGCGATGCAGAAGGGCCTCAGTTTAGGGGTTAAAGGGACACTGAACCCAAATTTTTTCTTTCGTGATTCAGATAGAGCATGACATTTTAAGCAACTTTCTAATTTACTCCTATTATCAAATTTTCTTCATTCTCTTGGTATCTTTATTTGAAATGCAATAATCTAAGTTTAGACACCGGACCATTTTTGGTGAATAACCTGGGATGTCCTTGCTGATTGGTGGATAAATTCATCCACCAATAAAAAAGTTTTATCCAGAGTTCTGAACCCAAAAAAAGCTTAGCCTTCTTTTTCAAATAAAGATAGCAAGAGAACGAAGAAAAAAATGATAATAGGAGTAAATTAGAAAGTTGCTTAAAATTGCATGCTCTATCTGAATCACGGAAGAAAAAAAATTGTGTTCAGTGTCCCTTTAATAGGTAGTTTATGGGTGTTAGTGTACTTTTTAGCACTTTAGTTATTAGTTTTATGTTACAGCGTTGTAGCATAAAACATATAACTACTGACTTTCAGTTTACGGTATGGATCTTTTAGTTATAGGCTGTACCGCTCACTTTTTGGCCTCCCAGGCAAACTCGTAATACCGGCGCAAATGAAGTCTCATTGAAAAAGGACTTTTGGAAAGCTGCGGTAGTTACGTTGCGTTATGGCCAAAAAAGTGTGCGGGACAGCTAAACCTGCAAGACTCGTAATACCAGCGGTAGTGAAAAAGAGCCATAACGCTGCTTTTTCACTCATACCGCAAAACTCGTAATCTAGCTGATAATCAGGTAAGCATAAGTTTTGTTTTTCTATACAGATCTCAAATCTCTAAATTTGAGGGCATGGAAATTGAACGTTTAGTCCTCAGTCATAGAGTTTTCTCTCTCGCAAGCCTGTTTCAAGGAAGATTTACCACAAGGTTTGGAAAACCTATATTTAATGGTGTTCTTCACATGATTATTCCTGGCATTCCTTTCGGATTCCTAGGATTCTTCAGGATGGTTTGGATAAAGGTTTGTCTGCCAATACCTTAAAAGGACAGATCTCTGCTCTTTCTGGCCTAGATTTGGAGTTCGGCGGTAAAAGGGCTGTTAACGCTCCGCGGGTTTTTTTCTGGCCGCACCATAAATTTAACTCTGGTATCGAGAGTTCAAACAAATGCTGCGTTAGGCTCCAAAAAAGGAGCGTAGAGCATATTTACCGCAAATGCAACTCTCGATACCAGAGTTGCTTACGGACGCGGCCGGCATCAAAAACGTGCTCGTGCACGATTCTCCCATAGGAAACAATGGGGCAGTTTGAGCTGAAAAAAAACCTAACACCTGCAAAAAAGCAGCGTTCAGCTCTTAACGCAGCCCCATTGTTTCCTATGGGGAAACACTTCCTACGTCTGCACCTAACACCCTAACATGTACCCCGAGTCTAAACACCCCTACCCTTACACTTATTAACCCCTAATCTGCCGCCCCCGCTATCGCTGACCCCTGCATTACACTTTTAACCCCTAATCTGCCGCTCCGTAAACCGCCGCCACCTACGTTATCCCTATGTACCCCTAATCTGCTGCCCTAACATCGCCGACCCCTATGTTATATTTATTAACCCCTAATCTGCCCCCCACAACGTCGCCGACACCTGCCTACACTTATTAACCCCTAATCTGCCGAGCGGACCTGAGCGCTACTATAATAAAGTTATTAACCCCTAATCCGCCTCACTAACCCTATCATAAATAGTATTAACCCCTAATCTGCCCTCCCTAACATCGCCGACACCTACCTTCAATTATTAACCCCTAATCTGCCGACCGGAGCTCACCGCTATTCTAATAAATGTATTAACCCCTAAAGCTAAATCTAACCCTAACACTAACACCCCCCTAAGTTAAATATAATTTTTATCTAACGAAATAAATTAACTCTTATTAAATAAATGATTCCTATTTAAAGCTAAATACTTACCTGTAAAATAAATCCTAATATAGCTACAATATAAATTATAATTATATTATAGCTATTTTAGGATTAATATTTATTTTACAGGCAACTTTGTAATTATTTTAACCAGGTACAATAGCTATTAAATAGTTAAGAACTATTTAATAGTTACCTAGTTAAAATAATAACAAATTTACCTGTAAAATAAATCCTAACCTAAGATATAATTAAACCTAACACTACCCTATCAATAAAATAATTAAATAAACTACCTACAATTACCTACAATTAACCTAACACTACACTATCAATAAATTAATTAAACACAATTGCTACAAATAAATACAATTAAATAAACTATCTAAAGTACAAAAAATAAAAAAGAACTAAGTTACAGAAAATAATAAAATATTTACAAACATAAGAAAAATATTACAACAATTTTAAACTAATTACACCTACTCTAAGCCCCCTAATAAAATAACAAAGCCCCCCAAAATAAAAAATTCCCTACCCTATTCTAAATTACAAATATTACAAGCTCTTTTACCTTACCAGCCCTGAACAGGGCCCTTTGCGGGGCATGCCCCAAGAATTTCAGCTCTTTTGCCTGTAAAAAAAAAAATACAATACCCCCCCCCCCAACATTACAACCCACCACCCACATACCCCTAATCTAACCCAAACCCCCCTTAAATAAACCTAACACTACCCCCCTGATGATCTTCCTACCTTGTCTTCACCATGCCAGGTTCACCGATCCGTCCTGGCTCCAAGATCTTCATCCAACCCAAGCGGGGGCTAGACATCCACTGAAGAAGTCCAGAAGAGGGTCCAAAGTCTTCCTCCTATCCGGCAAGAAGAGGACATCCGGACCGGCAAACATCTTCTCCAAGCGGCATCTTCTATCTTCTTCCATCCGATGACGACCGGCTCCATCTTGAAGACCTCCAGCGCGGATCCATCCTCTTCTTCCGACGACTAGACGACGAATGACGGTTCCTTTAAGGGACGTCATCCAAGATGGCGTCCCTCGAATTCCGATTGGCTGATAGGATTCTATCAGCCAATCGGAATTAAGGTAGGAATTTTCTGATTGGCTGATGGAATCAGCCAATCAGAATATAGTTCAATCCGATTGGCTGATCCAATCAGCCAATCAGATTGAGCTCGCATTCTATTGGCTGTTCCGATCAGCTCAATCTGATTGATCAGACTTCTTATGGTATATGTCTCTGCGGGGGCTAGCACCATGTAATATTGTGTGCGTCACTTCACCTTCCCCTCAGCTATGTCAAGATGGCGTTTTGCCGCCAAAGCTCCAACTCACCCCTTCACCCGATTCTTCCTCCTTCCTTCTGCTTGGGGCACCTCGCTTGGGACTCTAGATCCTGAAGGAGCCCTCCGGTACAATTCTGGGGCTATTATTATGCCCTGTCTTTCAGCCGCCCTTGTTGCAGCCACTCTCCTCTGCCTTTCTCTCTGGTTGCGCTCCGCGGCGGGGGAGTCGGGTGTCAGACTCCTTACCGTAGTGCTCCGGACAGGGGTGTTTATTCCCTGCCAAGGAATTTGGCTAATTATGGGCCGTTTCGAGTGTTTCCAGCTCAAAGTAGGGGCCAAGGGTCCGGAGCTCCTCTCCCCTGCTTCCACTCTCAGCGCCCGCCCACCGGAAGTCAGATTGATTTTAATTTTATTAAAGTTAGGGGTGTTAGGCTTAGAATTAGGGTTAGGTTTAGGGGTTAATAACAGTAATGTAGGTTGCGACGATGTTAGGAACAGCAGATTAGGGGTTAATAATAATTAACTAGTGTTTACGACGTGAGAGTGCGGCAGTTTAGGGGTTAATATGTTTATTATAGTGGCGGCGAAGTCCGGAGCGGCAGATTAGGGGTTAATAATTTTATTTTAGTGTTTGCGATGCAGAAGGGCCTCAGTTTAGGGGTTAAAGGGACACTGAACCCAAATTTTTTCTTTCGTGATTCAGATAGAGCATGACATTTTAAGCAACTTTCTAATTTACTCCTATTATCAAATTTTCTTCATTCTCTTGGTATCTTTATTTGAAATGCAATAATCTAAGTTTAGACACCGGACCATTTTTGGTGAATAACCTGGGATGTCCTTGCTGATTGGTGGATAAATTCATCCACCAATAAAAAAGTTTTATCCAGAGTTCTGAACCCAAAAAAAGCTTAGCCTTCTTTTTCAAATAAAGATAGCAAGAGAACGAAGAAAAAAATGATAATAGGAGTAAATTAGAAAGTTGCTTAAAATTGCATGCTCTATCTGAATCACGGAAGAAAAAAAATTGTGTTCAGTGTCCCTTTAATAGGTAGTTTATGGGTGTTAGTGTACTTTTTAGCACTTTAGTTATTAGTTTTATGTTACAGCGTTGTAGCATAAAACATATAACTACTGACTTTCAGTTTACGGTATGGATCTTTTAGTTATAGGCTGTACCGCTCACTTTTTGGCCTCCCAGGCAAACTCGTAATACCGGCGCAAATGAAGTCTCATTGAAAAAGGACTTTTGGAAAGCTGCGGTAGTTACGTTGCGTTATGGCCAAAAAAGTGTGCGGGACAGCTAAACCTGCAAGACTCGTAATACCAGCGGTAGTGAAAAAGAGCCATAACGCTGCTTTTTCACTCATACCGCAAAACTCGTAATCTAGCTGATAATCAGGTAAGCATAAGTTTTGTTTTTCTATACAGATCTCAAATCTCTAAATTTGAGGGCATGGAAATTGAACGTTTAGTCCTCAGTCATAGAGTTTTCTCTCTCGCAAGCCTGTTTCAAGGAAGATTTACCACAAGGTTTGGAAAACCTATATTTAATGGTGTTCTTCACATGATTATTCCTGGCATTCCTTTCGGATTCCTAGGATTCTTCAGGATGGTTTGGATAAAGGTTTGTCTGCCAATACCTTAAAAGGACAGATCTCTGCTCTTTCTGGCCTAGATTTGGAGTTCGGCTGTAAAAGGGCTGTTAACGCTCCGCGGGTTTTTTTCTGGCCGCACCATAAATTTAACTCTGGTATCGAGAGTTCAAACAAATGCTGCGTTAGGCTCCAAAAAAGGAGCGTAGAGCATATTTACCGCAAATGCAACTCTCGATACCAGAGTTGCTTACGGACGCGGCCGGCATCAAAAACGTGCTCGTGCACGATTCTCCCATAGGAAACAATGGGGCAGTTTGAGCTGAAAAAAAACCTAACACCTGCAAAAAAGCAGCGTTCAGCTCTTAACGCAGCCCCATTGTTTCCTATGGGGAAACACTTCCTACGTCTGCACCTAACACCCTAACATGTACCCCGAGTCTAAACACCCCTACCCTTACACTTATTAACCCCTAATCTGCCGCCCCCCGCTATCGCTGACCCCTGCATTACACTTTTAACCCCTAATCTGCCGCTCCGTAAACCGCCGCCACCTACGTTATCCCTATGTACCCCTAATCTGCTGCCCTAACATCGCCGACCCCTATGTTATATTTATTAACCCCTAATCTGCCCCCCACAACGTCGCCGACACCTGCCTACACTTATTAACCCCTAATCTGCCGAGCGGACCTGAGCGCTACTATAATAAAGTTATTAACCCCTAATCCGCCTCACTAACCCTATCATAAATAGTATTAACCCCTAATCTGCCCTCCCTAACATCGCCGACACCTACCTTCAATTATTAACCCCTAATCTGCCGACCGGAGCTCACCGCTATTCTAATAAATGTATTAACCCCTAAAGCTAAATCTAACCCTAACACTAACACCCCCCTAAGTTAAATATAATTTTTATCTAACGAAATAAATTAACTCTTATTAAATAAATGATTCCTATTTAAAGCTAAATAC
The DNA here is from genome assembly GCF_027579735.1 of Bombina bombina. Lineage (NCBI taxonomy): Eukaryota > Metazoa > Chordata > Amphibia > Anura > Bombinatoridae > Bombina > Bombina bombina. Next base: position 771,562,528 of record NC_069504.1, on the reverse strand, counting down.
TTACCTGTAAAATAAATCCTAATATAGCTACAATATAAATTATAATTATATTATAGCTATTTTAGGATTAATATTTATTTTACAGGCAACTTTGTAATTATTTTAACCAGGTACAATAGCTATTAAATAGTTAAGAACTATTTAATAGTTACCTAGTTAAAATAATAACAAATTTACCTGTAAAATAAATCCTAACCTAAGATATAATTAAACCTAACACTACCCTATCAATAAAATAATTAAATAAACTACCTACAATTACCTACAATTAACCTAACACTACACTATCAATAAATTAATTAAACACAATTGCTACAAATAAATACAATTAAATAAACTATCTAAAGTACAAAAAATAAAAAAGAACTAAGTTACAGAAAATAATAAAATATTTACAAACATAAGAAAAATATTACAACAATTTTAAACTAATTACACCTACTCTAAGCCCCCTAATAAAATAACAAAGCCCCCCAAAATAAAAAATTCCCTACCCTATTCTAAATTACAAATATTACAAGCTCTTTTACCTTACCAGCCCTGAACAGGGCCCTTTGCGGGGCATGCCCCAAGAATTTCAGCTCTTTTGCCTGTAAAAAAAAAAATACAATACCCCCCCCCCCAACATTACAACCCACCACCCACATACCCCTAATCTAACCCAAACCCCCCTTAAATAAACCTAACACTACCCCCCTGATGATCTTCCTACCTTGTCTTCACCATGCCAGGTTCACCGATCCGTCCTGGCTCCAAGATCTTCATCCAACCCAAGCGGGGGCTAGACATCCACTGAAGAAGTCCAGAAGAGGGTCCAAAGTCTTCCTCCTATCCGGCAAGAAGAGGACATCCGGACCGGCAAACATCTTCTCCAAGCGGCATCTTCTATCTTCTTCCATCCGATGACGACCGGCTCCATCTTGAAGACCTCCAGCGCGGATCCATCCTCTTCTTCCGACGACTAGACGACGAATGACGGTTCCTTTAAGGGACGTCATCCAAGAATCAGCCAATCAGATTGAGCTCGCATTCTATTGGCTGTTCCGATCAGCCAATAGAATGCGAGCTCAATCTGATTGGCTGATTGGATCAGCCAATCGGATTGAACTATATTCTGATTGGCTGATTCCATCAGCCAATCAGAAAATTCCTACCTTAATTCCGATTGGCTGATAGAATCCTATCAGCCAATCGGAATTCGAGGGACGCCATCTTGGATGACGTCCCTTAAAGGAACCGTCATTCGTCGTCTAGTCGTCGGAAGAAGAGGATGGATCCGCGCTGGAGGTCTTCAAGATGGAGCCGGTCGTCATCGGATGGAAGAAGATAGAAGATGCCGCTTGGAGAAGATGTTTGCCGGTCCGGATGTCCTCTTCTTGCCGGATAGGAGGAAGACTTTGGACCCTCTTCTGGACTTCTTCAGTGGATGTCTAGCCCCCGCTTGGGTTGGATGAAGATCTTGGAGCCAGGACGGATCGGTGAACCTGGCATGGTGAAGACAAGGTAGGAAGATCATCAGGGGGGTAGTGTTAGGTTTATTTAAGGGGGGTTTGGGTTAGATTAGGGGTATGTGGGTGGTGGGTTGTAATGTTGGGGGGGGGGTATTGTATGTTTTTTTTTACAGGCAAAAGAGCTGAAATTCTTGGGGCATGCCCCGCAAAGGGCCCTGTTCAGGGCTGGTAAGGTAAAAGAGCTTGTAATATTTGTATTTTAGAATAGGGTAGGGAATTTTTTATTTTGGGGGGCTTTGTTATTTTATTAGGGGGCTTAGAGTAGGTGTAATTAGTTTAAAATTGTTGTAATATTTTTCTTATGTTTGTAAATATTTTATTATTTTCTGTAACTTAGTTCTTTTTTATTTTTTGTACTTTAGATAGTTTATTTAATTGTATTTATTTGTAGCAATTGTGTTTAATTAATTTATTGATAGTGTAGTGTTAGGTTAATTGTAGGTAATTGTAGGTAGTTTATTTAATTATTTTATTGATAGGGTAGTGTTAGGTTTAATTATATCTTAGGTTAGGATTTATTTTACAGGTAAATTTGTTATTATTTTAACTAGGTAACTATTAAATAGTTCTTAACTATTTAATAGCTATTGTACCTGGTTAAAATAATTACAAAGTTGCCTGTAAAATAAATATTAATCCTAAAATAGCTATAATATAATTATAATTTATATTGTAGCTATATTAGGATGTATTTTACAGGTAAGTATTTAGCTTTAAATAGGAATTATTTATTTAATAAGAGTTAATTTATTTCGTTAGATAAAAATTATATTTAACTTAGGGGGGTGTTAGTGTTAGGGTTAGACTTAGCTTTAGGGGTTAATACATTTATTAGAATAGCGGTGAGCTCCGGTCGGCAGATTAGGGGTTAATAATTGAAGGTAGGTGTCGGCGATGTTAGGGAGGGCAGATTAGGGGTTAATACTATTTATGATAGGGTTAGTGAGGCGGATTAGGGGTTAATAACTTTATTATAGTAGCGCTCAGGTCCGCTCGGCAGATTAGGGGTTAATAAGTGTAGGTAGGTGTCGGCGACGTTGAGGGGGGCAGATTAGGGGTTAATAAATATAACATAGGGGTCGGCGATGTTAGGGGTAGCAGATTAGGGGTACATAGGGATAACGTAGGTGGCGGCGATTTGCGGTCGGAAGATTAGGGGTTAATTATTTTAAGTAGCTTGCGGCGACGTTGTGGGGGGCAAGTTAGGGGTTAATAGATATAATACAGGGGTCGGCGGTGTTAGGGGCAGCAGATTAGGGGTACATAAGTATAACGTAGGTGGCGGTCGGCAGATTAGGGGTTAAAAATTTTAATCGAGTGGCGGCGATGTGGGGGGACCTCGGTTTAGGGGTACATAGGTAGTTTATGGGTGTTAGTGTACTTTAGGGTACAGTAGTTAAGAGCTTTATAAACCGGCGTTAGCCAGAAAGCTCTTAACTCCTGCTATTTTCAGGCGGCTGGAATCTTGTCGTTAGAGCTCTAACGCTCACTGCAGAAACGACTCTAAATACCGGCGTTAGGAAGATCCCATTGAAAAGATAGGCTACGCAAATGGCGTAGGGGGATCTGCGGTATGGAAAAGTCGCGGCTGTAAAGTGAGCGTTAGACCCTTTAATCACTGACTCCAAATACCAGCGGGCGGCCAAAACCAGCGTTAGGAGCCTCTAACGCTGGTTTTGACGGCTACCGCCGAACTCTAAATCTAGGCCTAAGTTTTATTTCACAGAAAGATTGCTAATCTTCCTGATATTCATTTTTTGTCCAGGCATTAATTCGAATTAAACCTGTTATTAAATCTATTTCTCCTCCTTGGAGTCGTAATTTTTGCAGGGTCCTCCTTTTGAGCCTATGCATTATTTGGACATTAAACTACTTTCTTGAAAAGTGTTGTTTCTATTGGCCATCTCTTCTGCTAGAAGAGTTTGTGAAATGTCTGCTCTCTTTTGTGAGTCTCCTTATCTGATTTTTCATCAAGTTTAAGCTGTTTTACGGACTTCTTTCATATTTTTGCCTCAGTTTGTGAAGTCTAACAACATTAATAGGGAAATTGTTGTTCCTTCCTTATGTCCTAATCCTAAGAATTCTATTGAAAAATCATTACACTCTTTGGATGTCGTTAGAGCTTTGAAATACTATGTAGATGCTGTGGAGTGCACCTAAGGATTTCAGACAGACTTCTAGTGTTATTATTTGTTATTATTTCCGGTTCTAAAAAAGGTCAGAAAGCCTCTGCCATTTTTTTAGCATCTTGGTTAAAACTTTTGATTCACAAAGCTTATTTGGAGGTGGGCCAGTCTCCGTCTCAAGAGAATTAGAGCTCATTCTACTAGATCAGTTGCCACATCTTGGGCTTTCAAGAATAAAGCTTCAGTTGATCAAATCTGCAAAGCAGCCACTTGGTCTTCTTTGCATACCATTACTAAATGTTACCATTTTGATGTTTTTGCATCTTCAGAAGCAACTTCTGATAGAAAGGTTCTTCAGGCATCTGTCTCAGTTTGATTCTAGTGCCTATAATTTAAGTTTTTTGATTTTTAAAGAAACTCAAGTATATTTTTGGATTTAATTTCTCAGCAAAAATAGCTGTTTTTATTTTATCCCACCCTTTATTATTTCTCATGGACTTCTTGGGTATTATATACCATAAGTAACAAGCTCATGGACTCTCGCCACCTATATGAAAGAAAACATAATTAATGTAAGAACTTACCTGATATATTAATTTCTTTCATGGTGGCAAGAGTCCATGAGGCCCACCCATTTTTTTGTGTGGTTTAGTATTTTTTTTATATAAAGCACATCTTTTTTCCTGCTCCTCTTTTTTTATGCTTTTGCTCCTTATTTACCTCACCAACTTATATGTTAAACTGAGGTATGAGTGAGGTGGGAGGTGTATTTATAGGCATTTGAGGTTTGGGAAACATTGCCTCCTCCTGGTAGGAATGTATATCCTATCAGTAACAAGCTCGTGGACTCTCGCTACCATGAAATAAATGAATTTATCAGGTAACTTCTTACATAAATTATGGTTTTCCACTGATCTTTATTCCAATCTAATCCAAGCTTTAGCATATCTTATCCTTTTCACCTTGTTTCCTTTACAAAAAAGTGGTTTCTTGGATGCTACCCTTCCACAAAGACCATTCATGATCAAGCTTCTTCGGACTGTAGAAGAGTCAAACTTGGTATCCTGATGAAACTGCCAGATGCTGAGCCAGGTCCTTGCTGGACTTCATCCAGTCTCTCAAAGAAGAAACTCTGAGAAACTTCCCATCAGATTTTGAAAGTTGTCTTGGCCCTCCAGAGGTTAGAAAAAATGATTCTAGTATTCTATACCTTTGGAAAAAAATAATAAAATTAAAAATAAAAATAATAGTAATAATAATAATAAATTGCCCAATATAAACTTTTATTCTAAAGGTTGATCCAATTTTAACAATTATTTCTAAAAATATAACAATAGTGTTAAGAGTATATATTTATCTAAAAGAGTTACAATTCAATCAAAAATTTGCAAATAGTATCAAATAAAATAACTTTACAATTCCTAAGTGTTGCAACACTGTGTATAATCCTCAAATGTTAAATAATATTAAAACAATCCCTTTAAAAGACCAGAAATTCGCAATAAATGCTTAAACCTGATGCTAATCTTCACAACACTCCCTGGGTATCTCCGGTATTTTAGGCTTACTAATTTTTAAATCCTTATCCTAGTAAGATACAGCTGTTACATTATCACACAAAAATAAGATATGTTATAGCATGCAGTCCGCTTATTGTTGGTGCAAAATATCTGGTCTGGTATTACAGTTTCCTTGATATGTAATAAATTATAATCTGTTGTCAGAACAACGTAGGATGCAAAACTTGTTGCTAAATAGGTTTAACCACAATGGCCATATATTAAATTGTTAGATCGCAACAATATGCACAAACAATGTGCCAAATCCCTTGTAGGAATGATTCTTGGTTATGTCCCAAATGTACATATAACTAGTGGATATGTAGTGTTCAGGGTGAACTCCTTACCCTTTCAAGTGAGCTATTATTACTCACGGCTTTCTTAATGGTTCCTCCCGGCTTCACCTCCGTATCCTCGGTGTGATCACTTAACAAAGTAGTTCCGGTGGGTGAATCTCCTTACGTCACTGGTCTTCGTTACAGCCTTTCTTTTACTGGTTATACAAAGGGGGAGTGCCACAAAGTGTAGACGGTCTTCTTATTTCTGTAACTTGCGCAAGTTAACTTTTAAACAACAGTCCTTCTTACACTTCTTTCCTGCACTTAAGTACTTCTGTACGCAGGCAATGATAAGTTCTCCTTGGTGTTATACATGATATCCACTTGTTTCCTCTAGTATTCACACTTATATCAACATGTTTCTCCAGGTGCCCTGGCTTTATCTAGATAAAGTGTGAGTCTGGTGTACACCTTTATATAGTGGTGTCCTCATTTTCATTGGTTTATTCACTCATCTTCTCCTCTGGGTCCTAAAGTTATATCATTTGGGTGTTTATTTCTCTCTCCTTTATGGCATCCTATTTTAACAGTTCTATAACATGTCTTTGTTGTCTTTCTCGTGCCAAAGGGTTAACCTTTTCTAGTTCTGACTGTTCATCCAATAGTTCATTTTCTTTATATATCGCTTTTTAAAAATTTTCATTTATTAAACGTTCTCATTTAATCATTACGAGATATATATATATATATATAGATCCCTACTGAATTTATATAAAATATTTGCTTAAAAGTAAAACAAAGAACATTCTCTTAAAAGTAAAACCAAGAACATTCTCTTATAAGCAAATAAAGGTATAAAAAAACATATATAGATCATCTATTTTTAAGATAGAATTTCCCTCTTTAAAAGAAGCATACAGGTTCTTATGTTGCTACAAAAACTAAAGCATTTCTAAAAAATCTAAGTCGTTGTTATAACTCAAAAAAGAAAAGAAAAAAAACATAATTTATGCTTACCTGATAAATTCCTTTCTTCTGTTGTGTGATCAGTCCACGGGTCATCATTACTTCTGGGATATAACTCCTCCCCAACAGGAAATGCAAGAGGATTCACCCAGCAGAGCTGCATATAGCTCCTCCCCTCTACGTCAGTCCCAGTCATTCGACCAAGAATCAACGAGAAAGGAGTAACCAAGGGTGAAGTGGTGACTGGAGTATAATTTAAAAGATATTTACCTGCCTTAAAACAGGGCGGGCCGTGGACTGATCACACAACAGAAGAAAGGAATTTATCAGGTAAGCATAAATTATGTTTTCTTCTGTTATGTGTGATCAGTCCACGGGTCATCATTACTTCTGGGATACCAATACCAAAGCAAAAGTACACGGATGACGGGAGGGATAGGCAGGCTCATTATACAGAAGGAACCACTGCCTGAAGAACCTTTCTCCCAAAAATAGCCTCCGAAGAAGCAAAAGTGTCAAATTTGTAAAATTTGGAAAAAGTATGAAGCGAAGACCAAGTTGCAGCCTTGCAAATCTGTTCAACAGAGGCCTCATTCTTAAAGGCCCAAGTGGAAGCCACAGCTCTAGTGGAGTGAGCTGTAATTCTTTCAGGAGGCTGCTGTCCAGCAGTCTCATAGGCTAAACGTATTATGCTACGAAGCCAAAAAGAGAGAGAGGTAGCAGAAGCTTTTTGACCTCTCCTCTGTCCAGAATAAACGACAAACAGGGAAGAAGTTTGTCGAAAATCTTTAGTTGCCTGCAAGTAGAACTTGAGGGCACGAACTACTTCCAGATTGTGTAGAAGACGTTCCTTCTTTGAAGAAGGATTTGGACACAAGGATGGAACAACAATCTCTTGATTGATATTCCTGTTAGTGACTACCTTAGGTAAGAACCCAGGTTTAGTACGCAGAACTACCTTGTCTGAGTGAAAAATCAGATAAGGAGAATCACAATGTAAAGCTGATAACTCAGAGACTCTTCGAGCCGAGGAAATAGCCATTAAAAACAGAACTTTCCAAGATAACAATTTTATATCAATGGAATGAAGGGGTTCAAACGGAACACCCTGTAAAACGTTAAGAACTAAGTTTAAACTCCATGGCGGAGCAACAGCTTTAAACACAGGCTTGATCCTAGCTAAAGCCTGACAAAAGGCCTGGACGTCTGGATTTTCTGACAGACGCCTGTGCAACAAGATGGACAGAGCTGAAATCTGTCCCTTTAATGAACTAGCTGATAAACCCTTTTCTAAACCTTCTTGTAGAAAGGACAATATCCTAGGGATCCTAACCTTACTCCAGGAGTAACGTTTGGATTCGCACCAGTATAGGTATTTACGCCATATTTTATGGTAAATCTTTCTGGTAACAGGCTTCCTAGCCTGTATCAGGGTATCAATAACCGACTCAGAAAAACCACGTTTTGATAAAATCAAGCGTTCAATTTCCAAGCAGTCAGCTTCAGAGAAGTTAGATTTTGATGTTTGAATGGACCCTGTATCAGAAGGTCCTGTCTTAGAGGTAGAGACCAAGGCGGACAGGATGACATGTCCACTAGATCTGCATACCCAGTCCTGCGTGGCCATGCAGGCGCTATTAGAATCACTGATGCTCTCTCCTGTTTGATTTTGGCAATCAATCGAGGAAGCAGCGGGAAGGGTGGAAACACATAAGCCATCCCGAAGTTCCAAGGTGCTGTCAAAGCATCTATCAGAACCGCTCCCGGATCCCTGGATCTGGACCCGTAGTGAGGAAGTTTGGCGTTCTGGCGAGACGCCATGAGATCTATCTCTGGTTTGCCCCAACGTCGAAGTATTTGGGCAAAGACCTCCGGATGAAGTTCCCACTCCCCCGGATGAAAAGTCTGGCGACTCAAAAAATCCGCCTCCCAGTTCTCCACTCCCGGGATGTGGATTGCTGACAGGTGGCAAGAGTGAGACTCTGCCCAGCGAATTATCTTTGATACTTCCATCATTGCTAGGGAGCTTCTTGTCCCTCCCTGATGGTTGATGTAAGCTACAGTCGTGATGTTGTCCGACTGAAACCTGATGAACCCCCGAGTTGTTAATTGGGGCCAAGCCAGAAGGGCATTGAGAACTGCTCTCAATTCCAGAATGTTTATTGGAAGGAGACTCTCCTCCTGATTCCATAGTCCCTGAGCCTTCAGAGAATTCCAGACAGCGCCCCAACCTAGTAGGCTGGCGTCTGTTGTTACAATTGTCCAGTCTGGCCTGCTGAATGGCATCCCCCTGGACAGGTGTGGCCGATAAAGCCACCATAGAAGAGAATTTCTGGTCTCTTGATTCAGATTCAGAGTAGGGGACAAATCTGAGTAATCCCCATTCCACTGACTTAGCATGCACAATTGCAGCGGTCTGAGGTGTAGGCGTGCAAAAGGTACTATGTCCATTGCCGCTACCATTAAGCCGATCACCTCCATGCATTGAGCTACTGACGGGTGTTGAATGGAATGAAGGACACGGCATGCATTTAGAAGCTTTGTTAACCTGTCTTCTGTCAGGTAAATCTTCATTTCTACAGAATCTATAAGAGTCCCCAAGAATGGAACTCTTGTGAGAGGAAAAAGAGAACTCTTCTTTTCGTTCACTTTCCATCCATGCGACCTTAGAAATGCCAGAACTAACTCTGTATGAGACTTGGCAGTTTGAAAGCTTGAAGCTTGTATTAGAATGTCGTCTAGATACGGAGCTACCGAAATCCCTCGCGGTCTTAGTACCGCCAGAAGGGCACCCAGAACCTTTGTGAAGATTCTTGGAGCCGTAGCCAATCCGAATGGAAGAGCTACAAACTGGTAGTGCCTGTCTAAGAAGGCAAACCTTAGGTACCGGTGATGATCTTTGTGAATCGGTATGTGAAGGTAAGCATCTTTTAAATCCACTGTGGTCATGTACTGACCCTTTTGGATCATGGGTAAGATTGTCCGAATAGTTTCCATTTTGAACGATGGAACTCTTAGGAATTTGTTTAGAATCTTTAAATCTAAGATTGGCCTGAAAGTTCCCTCTTTTTTGGGAACCACAAACAGGTTTGAGTAGAACCCTTGTCCTTGTTCCGACCGCGGAACCGGATGGATCACTCCCATTAATAACAGATCTTGTACACAGCGTAGAAACGCTTCTTTCTTTATCTGGTTTGTTGACAACCTTGACAGATGAAATCTCCCTCTTGGGGGAGATAATTTGAAGTCTAGAAGGTATCCCTGAGATATGATCTCTAGCGCCCAGGGATCCTGAACATCTCTTGCCCAGGCCTGGGCGAAGAGAGAAAGTCTGCCCCCCACTAGATCCGGTCCCGGATCGAGGGCTCTCGGTTCATGCTGTCTTTGGGGCAGCAGCAGGTTTCCTGGCCTGCTTGCCCTTGTTCCAGGACTGGTTAGGTTTCCAGCCTTGCCTGTAACGAGCAACAGCTCCCTCCTGTTTTGGTGCAGTGGAGGTTGATGCTGCTCCTGTTTTGAAATTCCGAAAGGGACGAAAATTAGACTGTCTAGCCTTAGCTTTGGCTTTGTCTTGAGGTAGGGCGTGGCCCTTACCTCCTGTAATGTCAGCGATAATTTCTTTCAAACCGGGCCCAAATAAAGACTGCCCCTTGAAAGGTATATTAAGTAATTTGGACTTAGAAGTAACATCAGCTGACCAGGATTTTAGCCACAGCGCCCTACGTGCCTGGATGGCGAATCCTGAGTTCTTAGCCGTAAGTTTGGTTAAATGTACTACGGCCTCCGAAATGAATGAATTAGCTAGTTTAAGGACTCTAAGCCTGTCCGTAATGTCGTCTAGCGTAGATGAACTAAGGTTCTCTTCCAGAGACTCAATCCAAAATGCTGCCGCAGCCGTAATCGGCGCGATACATGCAAGGGGTTGCAATATAAAACCTTGTTGAACAAACATTTTCTTAAGGTAACCCTCTAATTTTTTATCCATTGGATCTGAAAAAGCACAGCTATCCTCCACCGGGATAGTGGTACGCTTAGCTAAAGTAGAAACTGCTCCCTCCACCTTAGGGACCGTTTGCCATAAGTCCCGAGTGGTGGCGTCTATTGGAAACATCTTTCTAAATATTGGAGGGGGTGAGAACGGCACACCGGGTCTATCCCACTCCTTAGTAACAATTTCAGTTAGTCTCTTAGGTATAGGAAAAACGTCAGTACTCGCCGGTACCGCAAAGTATTTATCCAACCTACACAATTTCTCTGGTATTGCAACGGTGTTACAATCATTGAGAGCTGCTAAAACCTCCCCTAGTAATACACGGAGGTTCTCCAATTTAAATTTAAAATTTGAAATATCTGAATCCAATCTGTTTGGATCAGAACCGTCACCCACAGAATGAAGCTCTCCGTCCTCATGCTCTGCAAGCTGTGACGCAGTATCAGACATGACCCTAGTATTGTCAGCGCACTCTGTTCTCACCCCAGAGTGATCACGCTTGCCTCTTAGTTCTGGTAATTTAGACAAAACTTCAGTCATAACAGTAGCCATATCTTGTAATGTTATCTGTAATGGTCGCCCAGATGTACTAGGCGCCATAATATCACGCACCTCCCGGGCGGGAGATGCAGGTACTGCCGCGTGAGGCGAGTTAGTCGGCATAACTCTCCCCTCGCTGTTTGGTGAAATTTGTTCAAATTGTACAGATTGACTTTTATTTAAAGTAGCATCAATACAGTTAGTACATAAATTTCTATTGGGCTCCACCTTGGCATTGGAACAAATGACACAGATATCTTCCTCTGAGTCAGACATGTTTAACACACTAGCAATAAACTTGCAACTTGGTTATAATCTTTTTTAGCAAAAACGTACTGTGCCTCAAAGAGGTACTAAACGATTAAATGACAGTTGAAATAATGAACTGAAAAAACAGTTATAGCATCAAACTTTAAAACAACACAACTTTTAGTAAAGGTTTGTTCCCATTAGTAAAATAATTAAATTTGACATAAAAAATTACAGAGCAACGTTTTTATTCACAGTCAATATAAAATTCTCACAGCTCTGCTGAGAGAATCTACCTCCCTCCAAAGAAGTTTGAAGACCCCTGAGATCTGTCAGAGATGAACCGGATCATGCAGGAAATATAAGAGTAGCTGACTGGAAATTTTTGATGCGTAGCAAAGAGCGCCAAAAACTGCCCCTCCCTCTCACACACAGCAGTGAAGAGAAACGAAACTGTCACAATTAAAAGCAAACAACTGCCAAGTGGAAAATAATGCCCAAATATTTATTCACTCAGTACCTCAGAAATGTAAACGATTCTACATTCCAGCAAAAACGTTTAACATGATAAATACTTATTAAAAGGATTAGTGACTTTTAACAGAGTAGTTCCGGTGAAATACCATCCCCAGAATACTGAAATGTATACATACATGTCATTATAACGGTATGGCAGGATTTTCTCATCAATTCCATTCAGAAAATAAAAACTGCTACATACCTCAATGCAGATTCATCTGCCCGCTGTCCCCTGATCTGAAGCTTTTACCTCCCTCAGATGGCCGAGAACAGCAATATGATCTTAACTACTCCGGTTAAAATCATAGTAAAAAACTCTGGTAGATTCTTCCTCAAACTCTGCCAGAGAAGTAATAACACGCTCCGGTGCTATTGTAAAATAACAAACTTTTGATTGAAGTCATAAAAACTAAGTATAATCACCATAGTCCTCTCACACATCCTATCTAGTCGTTGGGTGCAAGAGAATGACTGGGACTGACGTAGAGGGGAGGAGCTATATGCAGCTCTGCTGGGTGAATCCTCTTGCATTTCCTGTTGGGGAGGAGTTATATCCCAGAAGTAATGATGACCCGTGGACTGATCACACATAACAGAAGAAAGAGAGTACTTTGTGGAATAAATTTTAATAATTTTAAATTCTAAGTTTCAATTATTATTTCACAGAAAAAATGTGCTTAAAATAATATTCAAGGATAAGATAATTTGAATGTGAGGTGGGGAGATAGGAAAAGGGGGGGGGGGGGTTCTATTACAAATAGGGATCTTCCTTAGTGTTATGGTGGCCTACTTGTGTATTTTATGCTAAATTGCATGATTCATATATGTGTATATAGTATAAATTAGTGACAAGAGTACAGTGCAAATTTTCTTAAATGCTAATATCTATACAGTTTAAGTTAAATTTTGAATATGGGTTTCTATGTGCCTAAAAATGGGGATATGTCCAATTCAGAGTTGAGACCGTGGGGGTAAATAGTATTAAAGCTGTAAATGAATTCTGCCTCTTTATTTAAGATAGATACTTCTAAATTACCTCCTCTCCAGTTTGGTTTTACTTTGTATAGACCCCAATATTTCATATCTGAGACTCTATTGTTATGTGCTTCTCTGAAATGTTTGTACAAATAGGTGTCCAAATTTCCCTTCTTAATGTTACAGATGTGTTCCCTTAACATACGCGTCGTTTCACCTATGTAAAAAAGGTCACAGGAACATTGCAATATATAAATTACCCCCTTACTTGTGCATCTTATAACATCTTTTATTTTAAATTCCTTTGTCTTATTGGGAATTCTAACCGTTTTCTTTTTAATACCAAACTGGCAGGCCCTGCATATGTGACAGGGAAAAAAACCTTTTACATCCATTCCTTTTAGGTCTTTATCGAAAGATTTTTTTATTACTGTTGTGCTTTTTGTATTTTTTTGAATCCATGAATAACAATGATAGAGGGATTTCATTTACATATGAATTTAATACCAGACAAATCACATTCCTTGACTTAGATATAATGATAGAATCTGATAATATCGAGACGAAAACCCATTTTAAAGAGGTTGACTCGAATAATTTTATACATGCCTCTAGCTGCCACCTCCCCAAATGGAAGAAAAGTATACTAATTAGTCAGAGTTTGAGGATTCTCAAGAAATGACGACTTTGAATTCCAGATTAACATCTTAGAAGGGAAATTTAAAGATAGGGGTTATGATAAAGAAATAATTGACAAGGCAACAAAAAAAGCGAGGGACATTATTAGAATATAAACAAAAATCTAAAAATTATGTACCAGGAGAATGTAATGTTCCATTTATAAATTATTTCAGTGAAGATCATAAAGTAGAAAAGAAAATTTTAAGAAAACACTGGCATCTATTGGGTCACTTAAAAAGTGACCCAATACTGGGAGATAAAATATCACCATACCCGAGAGTAATTTATAGAAAAGCTGAAAATTTAAAGATGATCTTAGCACCGAGTGAATACAAAAAGCACAACAGTAATAAAAAAATCTTTCGATAAAGACCTAAAAGGAATGGATGTAAAAGGTTTTTTCCCTGTCACATATGCAGGGCCTGCCAGTTTGGTATTAAAAAGAAAACGGTTAGAATTCCCAATAAGACAAAGGAATTTAAAATAAAAGATGTTATAAGATGCACAAGTAAGGGGGTAATTTATATATTGCAATGTTCCTGTGACCTTTTTTACATAGGTGAAACGACGCGTATGTTAAGGGACAGGATAAGGGAACACATCTGTAACATTAAAAAGGGAAATTTGGACACCTATTTGTACAAACATTTCAGAGAAGCACATAACAATAGAGTCTCAGATATGAAATATTGGGGTCTATACAAAGTAAAACCAAACTGGAGAGGAGGTAATTTAGAACTATCTATCTTAAATAAAGAGGCAGAATTCATTTACAGCTTTAATACTATTTACCCCCACGGTCTCAACTCTGAATTGGACATATCCCCATTTTTAGGCACATAAAAACCCATATTCAAAATTTAACTTAAACTGTATAGATATTAGCATTTAATAAAATTTGCACTGTACTCTTGTCACTAATTTATACTATATACACATATATGAATCATGCAATTTAGCATAAAATACACAAGTAGGCCACCATAACACTAAGGAAGATCCCTATTTGTAATAGACCCCCCTTTTCCTATCTCCCCACCTCACATTCAAATTATCTTATCCTTTAATCTTATTTTAAGCACATTTTTTCTGTGAAATAATAATTGAAACTTAGAATTTAAAATTATTAAAATTTATTCCACAAAGTACTCTCTTTTTTTCTTTTTTGAGTTATAACAACGATTTAGATTTTTTATAAATGCTTTAGTTTTTGTAGCAACATAAGAACCTGTATGCTTCTTTTAAAGAGGGAAATTCTATCTTAAAAATAGATGATCTATATATGTTTTTTTATACCTTTATTTGCTTATAAGAGAATGTTCTTGGTTTTACTTTTAAGAGAATGTTCTTTGTTTTACTTTTAAGCAAATATTTTATATAAATTCAGTAGGGATCTATATATATATATATCTCGTAATGATTAAATGAGAACTTTAATAAATGAAAAATTTAAAAAGCGATATGTAAAGAAAATGAACTATTGGATGAACAGTCAGAACTAGAAAAGGTTAACCCTTTGGCACGAGAAAGACAACAAAGACATGTTATAGAACTGTTAAAATAGGATGCCATAAAGGAGAGAGAAATAAACACCCAAATGATATAACTTTAGGACCCAGAGGAGAAGATGAGTGAATAAACCAATGAAAATGAGGACACCACTATAATAAAGGTGTACACCAGACTCACACTTTATCTAGATAAAGCCAGGGCACCTGGAGAAACATGTTGATATAAGTGTGAATACTAGAGGAAACAAGTGGATATCATGTATAACACCAAGGAGAACTTATCATCACCTGCGTACAGAAGTACTTAAGTGCAGGAAAGAAGTGTAAGAAGGACTGTTGTTTAAAAGTTAATTTGCGCAAGTTACAGAAATAAGAAGACCGTCTACACTTTGTGGCACTCCCCCTTTGTATAACCAGTAAAAGAAAGGCTGTAACGAAGACCAGTGACGTAAGGAGATTCACCCACCGGAACTACTTTGTTAAGTGATCACACCGAGGATACGGAGGTGAAGCCGGGAGGAACCATTAAGAAAGCCGTGAGTAATAATAGCTCACTTGAAAGGGTAAGGAGTTCACCCTGAACACTACATATCCACTAGTTATATGTACATTTGGGACATAACCAAGAATCATTGCTACAAGCGATTTGGCACATTGTTTGTGCATATTGTTGCGATCTAACAATTTAATATATGGCCATTGTGGTTAAACCAATTTAGCAACAAGTTTTGCATCCTACGTTGTTCTGACAACAGATTATAATTTATTACATATCAAGGAAACTGTAATACCAGTCCAGATATTTTGCACCAACAATAAGCGGACTGCATGCTATAACATATCTTATTTTTGTGTGATAATGTAACAGCTGTATCTTACTAGGATAAGGATTAAAAAATTAGTAAGCCTAAAATACCGGAGACACCCAGGGAGTGTTGTGAAGATTAGCATCAGGTTTAAGCATTTATTGCGAATTTCTGGTCTTTTAAAGGGATTGTTTTAATATTATTTAACATTTGAGGATTATACACAGTGTTGCAACACTTAGGAATTGTAAAGTTATTTTATTTGATACTATTTGCAAATTTTTGATTGAATTGTAACTCTTTTAGATAAATATATACTCTTAACACTATTGTTATATTTTTAGAAATAATTGTTAAAATTGGATCAACCTTTAGAATAAAAGTTTATATTGGGCAATTTATTATTATTATTACTATTATTTTTATTTTTATTATTTTTTTCCAGAATACTAGAATAATTTTTTCTAACCTCTTTGAGAGGTAAGTAATTTTACCATACTTGCCTATTTGAGCGCCTTTTCTCCACACCAAAATTTCTTTGTACAACCCCAATCTATCTAGAAAGTAGATAGCAGGAGGAAAAAGGCCTAGGGGTATTAACTCTAAGTGCTGGTTTATTTAACCCCCCCCCCCTTTTTTTTACACCAATACAGATGAACCCAGGCTGCAGTCCTTGAGGTATCAGCTGTACAAGTATGGAATCCCAAGTGCGAATTTAAGTAGAAATGTTCAGTAGAGTTTAAGGTTATGTTGGCTGTTACACAATCGTAACGATAAGTAACAAGGAAGCAAACACACTCACCTGATGAAACGGTAAACTGAGAAACGCGTTGTGAGCTAAGTGCTTTTATGTTGTATTTTATGACTTTTAATTAAAGCATTTATTTATTATATCTTTTGCTGACCTGAGTTCTTTCTGAAAGAAGGAGGATATTGCACTTTGAGCAGTGTCTGTTTTGGGCCACCTTTTCCTTTACGGATATCTGCTCTGGGGATTAATACCAGTTTTCATGCATTGGATCCAAGGTTTAACAAGTCAGCATTATTGGTTTTGGTCCTCTTTCACTCTCCTAATACTGGCTGTGGATCATCATTCCTGTACGAGCTCTGAGACCTCATACAAGTCAGCTGGGCGGCTTCTAACGGTCCACCATGCCTCAATTGCACTGTTTGAGTGCATATCAATCTTCTTGCTATTTCTTCTGCTAGCAAAATTTCTGAACTTTCGGCTCTGCAGTGCGATTCCCCTTATCTTGTTGTTCATGCTGATAAGGTGTTCCTCCGTACTAAGCCAGGGTTTCTCCCTAAGGTAGTGTCGGATCGCAATATTAAACAGGAAATTGTTGTTCCCTCTTTTTGTCCTAATCCTTCTTCCAAGAAGGAACGTCATTTAAATAACTTCGATGATGTGCATGCTCTTAAATTCTACCTTCAAGCAACTAAAGATTTTCGGCAGACTTCTGCCCTATTTGCTGTTTTCTCTGGTAAGCGTAGGGGTCAGAAGGCCACTTCTACTACCCTTTCTCTCTGGTTGAGAAGTGTTATCCTGTTAGCTTATGAGACAGCTGGGCAACAGACTCCTGAGAGAATTACGGATCATTCCACGAGAGCTGTTTCTTCTTCCTGGGCTTTCAAAAATGAAGCTTCGGTGGAGCAAATTTGCAAGGCGGCCACTTGGTCCTCTATTCATACTTTTTCCAAATTCTACAAATTTGATACTTTTGCCTAGGCTGAGGCTTCTTGTGGGAGAAAAGTTCTTCAAGCGGTGGTGCCTTCTGTTTAGGTTTGCCTGGCTTGTTCTCCCTCCCTTTCATTCTGTGTCCTCTAGCTTGGGTATTGGTTCCCACTAGTAATTAGATTGTTTCGTGGATTCTCCATGCCATCGGAAAGAAAACAAAATGTATGATTACCTGATAAATTTATTTATTTCCGGGCATTTAGAGTCCACGACCCGCCCCTTTTTTTGCATCAGGCGGTAGTTTTCTTTATAAATCTCAGGCAGCTCCATACCTTTGTGTTATTATCTTTTTCCTTTTTCCTTCAGCCAAATGACTGGGGGTTATGGGTAAGGGAAGTGATACTTAACAGCTTAACAGCCAGATGAAGCTGCCAGATGCTGAGCCAGGTCCTTGCTGGACTTCTTCCAATCTCTCAAAGAAGAAACTCTGAGAAACTTCTCATCAGATTTTGAAAGTTGTCTTGGCCCTCCAGTCCTTTTTTTGTCCATGACCTCTCCTGATTCTACAAATTTCTTTATAATAGCTTGAATACCACATCTTGAGTATCCAGTTTGTTTGCTGATTTCCCTTTGAGAGTGGCCTTTGTGATGAAAAAGTATGATTTTATGTCTGTCAAATTGTCATCTTTAAAATTTTGAATGTTCAAGCATGTCTTGCACAAACCTGGTGTAATAGACCTTTTTCACAGCAGTCATTATGACATGAAATAGTAGAACAAATGCAGATGTTAGCAATGACATTAATTAGGGTTCCATTCCATTTAGGTTTACGAGAGTCATGTTTCTACTATTGCTCAAGTGTAAGGGGAGGTCACACTAAATATTTGCCACGTTTTTTTCAGATTTGTTTCAGTTTTTTAATACTGCATTTTCTGGTTGTATTCTAATAAAGGGATTGCAAAATAATTATATATGGTCATTATACCATTGCTAAAACAACAAATCTAATGATGGCCTAAGACTTTTGCACAGTACTATATATATATATATATATATATATATATATATATATATATAGTGACAGGGTCAGAGATCATATACAGTATATGTTAGCAGGAGAATGGAGCTCTCTGTTTATCCAGAATGAAAACCGTTACATTTCAGGTGCTCTCAGCTGGTGCAATTAGCTAGCTAGCAAAAGGCTGCTCTGAGAGCAAAGCTTTCTCTCTCTTCCTCCTGTGAGGAGGAAAATCATCTGACAGACTGCCTGTAAGCACAGAGACACAGAGGGAGAAAAATCAGGTACTCTAAACTATTGTTTTTTCTATAAAGCAGTTGTTTACAGGGGACAGTTTAGATGCCACAGTACCATAGTTAGAAATCCTTTAAAGTTTAGTTAGCCTCCTGAGTTAGGAGAAGGTGTTTGTTTTGTTTTGTTTTTATGAAACCTGCTGTGAAACAAATAAATAGTTTGTTCCTTAATCAAATGAACTGTTCCAAAAGCTCGGTCACCTTATCACAGTGGTGGCAGCGGTGGGATGGTCTAGTACTGGGAGATTAAAAGTACAGAGCCCACTTAAAGAAATATATATTAAAGTTTGTGTTTGCAAAAATGGAGGAGATCATAAAAGCCCTGTTACAGGCCACTGCAGTGCAGCAGGAAACCAACAAAGCTCAGCAGGAAAGTAACCGTTTACTACCTGTGCAACTTGGAACAGTAATAGAGGCACAAAACACTGACCGCATTATGCTTAAAGGGATAGTGGACCGTCTCTCAAATGTCAGCAAAGGAGAGACCAGCAGTGATACGAGGACTATCCAAGCAAGTCAGTATCTGCAAAAGATGATGTGGAAGCTAACCTCCTTGCTTTTGAAAGGACTGCCACTAGGGAGCAGTGGCCACATGCAAAGTGGGCTGGAATCCTTGCAACCTTTCTCTTAGGAGAGGCCTAAAGGGCTCACTTTGATCGAGAAGAGGAGGAAGCAAATGACTATGACAGTCTTAAAGCAGAAATCCTGGCTAGGGCTGGTATATCCCCTGCAGTGTATGCCCAGAGATATCACAATTGCGCATATCAGGAGCAGAAGGCCCCAAGAGCCCAGTTGTTTGACTTGATACATTTGGCAAAGAAATGGCTGACCCCAGAAAACTCTACACCAGCACAAATTATAGAGACCTTGGTGTTGAACCGGTTTGTGCAAGCTTTACCAAATGGACTACACCAGTGGGTGTGGCAGGGTAACCCCACTACCTATGATGAGATGGTGGCTATGGTGGAGCATTATACTGCCGTGAACGACTTTAAATCTTTTTCTCCACCTGCAAGAAGCCTAAAGGTGAAACAACACCTGGATCTAAAGGACTGGAGAACTAGTGGACATCAGAAAATGGTAAACTGGACCAGGCGACCTAAAGGAACTCAATTTGGCTCAAAAAATAATGAGCCCCAGAAAGTACTGCAGAATGACACTGTTCCAATTACCTGTTATGAGTGTGGGCAATTAGAACACATCAAAGCTCATTGTCCACAACTGCAGGAAGCCATGGAATGTGGATATGCTTCTGTAGATAAAAAACTTTTGTGGCCTTGTGTGTTTAATAGGGAAACAAGTGTTTTCAGTGTACGTGTACAGCTAAATGGAAAGGCTATACTGGCCCTAGTAGACTCAAGCAGTGATATTAATTTAGTTTATGAGAGTCTAGTCACACCTTTAGAAGTACTACCTGGGAAAAGGGTGGGTGTACTTTGTGTCCATGGCACTAAAGTAGAATATGCTACTGTTGGTAAGCCTATAAAAATTGAGGCGGCTGTAGTCCCCAGGTTGCCCTATTCTCTAATATTGGGATGCAATTTCCCAGGTTTCAGCAGTCTTATACAAACTGAGCTAACCACAGTAAATAATCCAGAGCCTACAGCTGAAAACCTCTCAGATGTATTCCCTTTTATTTACTCTGATATAATTTCAAAAGGTGGTAAACCACGAAAATCAAAGAGAGAGAGAAAGGCAGATAGGTACAGCGGTACAAGTCGTTTATGTGAAGCATTAATTAATGAAACTGAAAAAGAGGTTGAGGTTGAACAGCATCTTGACAATCTGTACACTTATACAAATTTTGGCAGAGAACAAGTTAGTGACTTATTTCTACAAAATGCATTCTCAAATGTTGTAGAAGTTAATGGAGTTGGGGTAGAAGGAAAGACTAAAAATGTATACCCCATTTCATTCAATGAGATGATCTATTGTATAGAGTAACCAAAGAGGAAGGGCAAAATATAGAGCAACTGTTGGTACCTCAGCCTTTTAGGAGAAAGGTGTTAGAGTTAGCGCATGCCCATATTTTTGGGGGACATTTGGGAACAGAAAAAACCCAAGACAGAATATTAAGAAGGTTTTTTTGGCCAGGGGTTTATGAAGAGGCAAAAAGATTCTGTTTCTCATGCCCAGATTGCCAGTTAACAGCCTCAAAGCCTCATTTACGGGCTCCTCTTATTCCCCTTCCCATAATTGACACCCCTTTAAAAAGAATTGCCATGAACTTGGTGGGGCCTTTGGAGAAAACAGTCATATTAAATTATGCCACACGCTATCCAGAGGCAATACCCCTGCATAACACAGCTTCTAAGAATATAGCTAAGGAACTGGTACAGGTTTTTTTTAAGAGTAGGAATACCAAAAGAAATTCTTACCGACCAGGGTACCCCTTTTGTTTCACGTCTGTTACTACAGATAAAGTCTCTGAGAACTTAAGTGTACCATCCTCAAACAGATGGGTTGGTGGAGAGATTTAACAGGACACTGAAACATATGTTACGCAAGGTTGTAAGTATACACTTCTACCGTATTTAATGTTTGCAATACGGGAAGTACCCCAAGCGTCAATAGGGTTTTCTCCCTTTGAGCTCCTTTATGGGAGACACCCGAGAGGCTTATTTGATATAGCTAAAGAAGAATGAGAAGAACAAAGGGTGCCTGGGAGGAATATCATTACCTATGTGGAACAAATGCAAGAACGCATAAAACAGATAACTCCCGTAGTTAAACAGTATTTGGAAGAGGCTCAACAGAGACAGCAAGTACTTTATAACAGAAAATCCTCTGTACAAACTTTCCAGCCAGGTGACCGGGTCATGATTCTTGTCCCCACGGCTGAAAGTAAACTGTTATCTTGGTGGCAAGGTCCATATGAGATTATTAGCCAAGAAGGGCCTGTAAATTACAAGATGAGGCAGCCTGATAGAAGAAAGGTAGAGCAAGTGTACCACGTAAATCTGTTAAAGCCTTGGAAGGCTAGAGAGGTCTTTGTATTGGTAGGAGTACAGGGATTAACAGTGACACCCACTCTTGTTCCTGAGGTGCAAGTGTCTACTCACCTTACATCAGAACAACAAAAAGAAGTTAAAGAAATATTAAAAAGAAATGCTGATATATTTTCTAATACACCAGGTAGAACCAGGGACATAGTCCATGATATTGTTACTGAGCCAGGAGTAATTGTAAAAGTTAAACCCTACAAGGTACCGGAAGCAAAAAGAGAGGCAATACAGGCAGAAGTGGTAAAATGTTACAACTAGGGGTTATTGAAGAATCTAATAGTCAGTGGCCAAGTCCTATAGTCCTAGTGCCAAAGCCAGATGGGTCTCTGCGGTTCTGTAATGATTTCAGGAAACTCAATGAGTGTTCTAAATTTTATGCATACCCTATGCCTAGGATAGATGAGCTTACTGAAAATTTGGCACCAGCCAGATTTCTAACTTGTCTTGACCTCACGAAAGGCTATTGGCAAATACCTCTGTCTAAAGAAGCTAAAGAAGAGACAGCATTTGCAACCCCTGGGGGTCTTTACCAATATACCATTTTGCCCTTTGGGTTACATGGGGCCCCAGCAACATTCCAACGGTTGATGAATAAGTTGTTGAAGCAACATGCCCAGTATGCCTCAGCTTATCTAGATGATCTGGTTATTCATAGCCAGGACTGGGAGTCCCATTTGCATAAAGTAGAAGCTGTCTTAGACACTCTGAGAGAAGCTGGTCTCACAGTCAATCCTACTAAAAGTATAATAGGCTGCTTAGAGGCCAAATATTTGGGCTTTACTGTAGGAAAAGGAACTTGGTACCCCAAGTTAGTAAGATAGCGGCCAGTGAAATGGACTGAGGTGGCAGACCGTTCATTTGCTGACTTGAAAACGGCTTTATGCTATCATCCAGTCTTAATAGTTCCTGATTTCTCCAAGCAGTTCTTTCTGCAGACAGATGCTTCTGAAGTTGGCCTGGGAGCAGTACTATCTCAATATATTGCAGGTGAAGAACACCCTGTGCTCTACATGAGTCGTAAACTACTGCCAAGAGAGCAAAAATATTCTGTAGTAGAGAAAGAATGCTTGGCTATCAAGTGGGCTGTTGAGACCTTAAGGTACTATTTGTTAGGCCGGTCCTTTCCAATGGATGCACAAATCGAAAGAAACGAATGCCAAAGTAACAAGGTGGTTCCTCTCTTTACAGCCCTATAAGTTTGATGTGGCCCATAGAGCTGGGCTTCTGCATGCTAATGCAGATGCTTTGTCTAGAGTGTATAGTTTTTTTTTCAGCAGCCGCTCCACCCTACTGTGTTCCGCTGGAGGGGAGGATATGTGACAGGGTCAGAGATCATATATATGTTAGCAGGAGAAAGGAGCTCACTGTTTATCCAGAATGAAAACAGTTACATTTCAGGTGCTCTCAGCTGGTGCAATTAGCTAGCTAGCAAAAGGCTGCTCTGAGAGCAAAGCTTTCTCTCTCTTCCTCCTGTGAGGAGGAAAATCACCTGACAAGACTGCCTGTAAGCACAGAGACACAGAGGGAGAAAAAGCAGGTACTCTAAACTATTGTTTTTCCTTTAAAGCAGTTGTTTACTGGGGACAGTTTAGATGCCCCAGTACTATAGTTAGGAATCCTTTAAAGTTTAGTTAACCTTCTGAGTTAGGAGTAGGAGTTTGTTTGTTTTGTTTTTATGAAACCTGCTGTGACCAAATAAATAGTTTGTTCCTTAATCAAATGAACTGTTTCCTCTTACTAAAGCCAAAAGCTCGGCCACCTTACCACAATATATATACAGAAATCTAAAAGAAGCACACAGAAAACCTCTTCATAGCATAAAATGTTTAATAACACAAAATAAAGCAAAAGTAAAGCCCCAATAGGTCGCTACTCACTCAGTAAAACCTCAATCATATGAACAGTCAAACAAAACAAGAGGAAATAAAGAACAATGGGTGTTTACACAAAAATAAAGCACAAGTAGAAACCTGTCAACAGTGATGGTGTAATTAAAGAGCATCCAACTTTAAAGGAAAAAACTGTACACCCACCACTTGACTTTCCTTGTAATGGACAGTTCAGGTTCAATCCTGTACAGCAGGGTTCCTCCCTCCCTGAGTACAGGTATGCATGCAGGGAAACGGGTCTGAAGTCACACGCCAAAAGCACTTTCAATCCCAAAGGCAAAGGCACAGAACTGTTCATATGGCAACATAACAGATACCCCTTTAGAGATTTGTTAGGTAAATACCTTATTAAGTACTGCTCCAGCGGCTTCTCTTGTGTCACACCGGATTGCAGTGTAATTTACCTAAACTGAAGATAAAGGGCTGTCATCGACCCCTGGTCCCGCGAGCTGTCCCTCGATGATCCACTGAATCAGCAGCTCACAGCCAAAAAAACAGTGCTCACTCAGGCCTGGATACAAAGTAAAGCACAAAAGAAAACAAAGAAGCACCTGGAAATGGCCGTTTTACAGTTATTTAATTGAAAAAAGAATGAACAGGGTAACAAAAGTGGCAGAAAATATACAGGGAAACGTCCCTATTAAAACAATACACCCAATACAGAGATGGAAGTGCAGAAAAAGTGAGCTAAATGACAAAAACAGCGGCTAACGCGTTTCGGTATGAGCCTTACTCATAGCCTCAAGTGAGGCTATGAGTAAGGCTCACGCCGAAACGCGTTAGCTGCTGTTTTTGTCATTTAGCTCACTTTTTCTGCACTTCCATCTCTGTATTGGGTGTATTGTTTTAATAGGGACGTTTCCCTGTATATTTTCTGCCACTTTTGTTACCCTGTTCATTCTTTTTTCAATTAAATAACTGTGAAACGGCCATTTCCAGGTGCTTCTTTGTTTTCTTTTGTGCTTTACTCAATCATATGAGGTAAGGTCAGCGTACACAAAATCATGCCCCAATACAGATGAACCCAGGCTGCAGTCCTTGAGGTATCAGCTGTACAAGTATGGAATCCCAAGTGCGATTTTAAGTAGGAATGTTCAGTAGAGTTTAAGGTTATGTTGGCTGTTACACAATCGTAACGATAAGTAACAAGGAAGCAAACACACTCACCTGATGAAACGGTAAACTGAGAAACGCGCTGTGAGCTAAGTGCTTTTATGTTGTATTTTATGAGCTTTAATTAAAGCATTTATTTATTATATCTTTTGCTGACCTGAGTTGTTTCTCAAAGAAGGAGGATATTGCACTTTGAGCAGTGTCTGTTTTGGGCCACCGTTTCCTTTACAGATATCTGCTCTGGGGATTAATACTAGTTTTCCACCATTGGATCCAAGGTTTCAAAAGTCAGCATTATTGGTTTTGGTCCTCTTTCACTCTCCTAATACTGGCTGTGGATCATTGTTCCTGCACGAGCTCTGAGTCAGCTGGGAGGCTTCTAATGGTCCACCATGCCTCAATTGCACTGTTTGAGAGCATATCAATCTGTGAGTAAGTTTCTTTTGTCACTTATCACATCTTTGAAGTCTGAAGATATCACACCATTGAGGCGCCCTGTTTTTTGTTTATTTGTTTTCAAGATTGGATACTTCTTGTCTCACAAGAGTACTACTGAAGAGGAGCAGCCCACATTCCCATTAAATTTGGGTATACAGCTTTTGGGACTTACAGACTTTTTATACCATTAGGTCTATCACTTATATGGATGTCCCATACATAATTTTGCCTTGTACTTTTTCATAAGGAAGCAAACAATCTTCCCAAGCAAACCGTTACTTGTATCAGCGTATGTTCAAAAACACTGTGACGTAAGGTGGACGTGACCTTACATATTTCAGGGAAATATCCGCTTCATCAGAGGCTTTCTGAAGGCCCATCTACTCTGTCGCATTTAAAACACACTCCTTATGCGAGATCACTCCCACTTCAAAACGTCACTCTAATTTCTTAATAGGATGCATAAACAGGATGGAAATAGTATATACGTAAATAGCAGAAAAATAGTTTAATTGCATACTGAACAGAATAAAACCTGTCTCATAAGTAATAATGCTTAGTACAAGTACCATAATGAATAAATACAATTAAAAAGTATCAATCATAAATTAGTAATAATAATTATATGTTTACACGAAATGCCAACATCCTACAAATCTAAACATATACATAAAAGAATAAAAAATATTAATAGAAAATATATATGAAAAAAGGAATTTGATACAGTTTTAAAAGGGAAACTAGAAAAAGGAGGGGGGAATCTTAAAAGTAATAAATCAAATCTGATATATATACACATACTTTAGAGATTCTAAACTTCTTTAAAAAAAAAATAGGGATAATGAAATAATTCAGATTATATATATATATATATATATATATATATATATATATATATATTAAAAAAACATAATTTATGCTTACCTGATAAATTTATTTCTCTTGTAGTGTATCCAGTCCACGGATCATCCATTACTTGTGGGATATTCTCCTTCCCAACAGGAAGTTGCAAGAGGATCACCCACAGCAGAGCTGCTATATAGCTCCTCCCCTCACTGCCATATCCAGTCATTCGACCGAAACAAGACGAGAAAGGAGAAACCATAGGGTGCAGTGGTGACTGTAGTTTAATTAAAATTTAGACCTGCCTTAAAAGGACAGGGCGGGCCGTGGACTGGATACACTACAAGAGAAATAAATTTATCAGGTAAGCATAAATTATGTTTTCTCTTGTTAAGTGTATCCAGTCCATGGATCATCCATTACTTGTGGGATACCAATACCAAAGCTAAAGTACACGGATGATGGGAGGGACAAGGCAGGAACTTAAACGGAAGGAACCACTGCCTGTAGAACCTTTCTCCCAAAAACAGCCTCCGAAGAAGCAAAAGTGTCAAATTTGTAAAATTTTGAAAAGGTGTGAAGCGAAGACCAAGTCGCAGCCTTGCAAATCTGTTCAACAGAGGCCTCATTTTTAAAGGCCCAGGTGGAAGCCACAGCTCTAGTAGAATGAGCTGTAATCCTTTCAGGGGGCTGCTGTCCAGCAGTCTCATAGGCTAAGCGTATTATGCTCCGAAGCCAAAAGGAGAGAGAGGTTGCCAAAGCTTTTTGACCTCTCCTCTGTCCAGAGTAAACGACAAACAGGTCAGATGTTTGACGAAAATCTTTAGTAGCCTGTAAGTAAAACTTCAAGGCACGGACTACGTCCAGATTATGCAAAAGACGTTCCTTCTTTGAAGAAGGATTAGGACACAATGATGGAACAACAATCTCTTGATTGATATTCCTGTTAGAAACCACCTTAGGTAAAAACCCAGGTTTGGTACGCAGAACTACCTTGTCTGAATGAAAAATCAGATAAGGAGAATCACAATGTAAGGCAGATAACTCAGAGACTCTTCGAGCCGAGGAAATAGCCATCAAAAACAGAACTTTCCAAGATAAAAGTTTAATATCAATGGAATGAAGGGGTTCAAACGGAACTCCCTGAAGAACTTTAAGAACCAAGTTTAAGCTCCACGGGGGAGCAACAGTTTTAAACGCAGGCTTAATCCTAACCAAAGCCTGACAAAATGCCTGGACGTCTGGAACTTCTGCCAGACGCTTGTGCAAAAAAATAGACAGAGCAGAGATCTGTCCTTTTAAAGAACTAGCTGATAAGCCTTTGTCCAAACCCTCTTGGAGAAAGGACAATATCCTAGGAATCCTAACCTTACTCCATGAGTAACTCTTGGATTCACACCAATAAAGATATTTACGCCATATCTTATGGTAGATTTTCCTGGTGACAGGCTTCCGAGCCTGTATTAAGGTATCAATGACTGACTCGGAGAAGCCACGCCTTGATGGAATCAAGCGTTCAATCTCCATGCAGTCAGTCTCAGAGAAATTAGATTTGGATGATTGAAAGGACCTTGTATTAGAAGGTCCTGCCTCAGAGGCAGAGTCCATGGTGGAAGAGATGACATGTCCACTAGGTCTGCATACCAGGTCCTGCGTGGCCACGCAGGCGCTATCAGAATCACAGATGCTCTCTCCTGTTTGATTTTGGCAATCAGTCAAGGGAGCAGAGGAAACGGTGGAAACACATAGGCCAGGTTGAAGAACCAAGGAGCTGCTAGAGCATCTATCAGCGTTGCTCCCGGGTCCCTGGACCTGGATCCGTAACAAGGAAGCTTGGCGTTCTGGCGAGACGCCATGAGATCCAGTTCTGGTTTGCCCCAATGATGGACCAGTTGAGCAAACACCCCTGGATGGAGTTCCCACTCCCCCGGATGAAAAGTCTGACGACTTAGAAAATCCGCCTCCCAGTTCTCTACGCCTGGGATGTGGATCGCTGACAGGTGGCAAGAGTGAGACTCTGCCCAGCGAATTATCTTTGAGACTTCTAACATCACTAGGGAACTCCTGGTTCCCCCTTGATGGTTGATGTAAGCCACAGTCGTGATGTTGTCCGACTGAAATCTGATGAACCTCAGTGTTGCTAACTGAGGCCAAGCTAGAAGAGCATTGAATATTGCTCAACTCCAGAATATTTATTGGGAGGAGTTTCTCCTCCTGAGTCCACGATCCCTGAGCCTTCAGGGAGTTCCAGACTGCGCCCCAACCTAGAAGGCTGGCATCTGTTGTTACAATCGTCCAATCTGGCCTGCGAAAGGTCATACCCTTGGACAGATGGACCCGAGAAAGCCACCAGAGAAGAGAATCTCTGGTCTCTTGATCCAGATTTAGTAGAGGGGACAAATCTGAGTAATCCCCATTCCACTGACTTAGCATGCATAATTGCAGCGGTCTGAGATGCAGGCGCGCAAATGGCACTATGTCCATTGCAGCTACCATTAAGCCGATTACTTCCATGCACTGAGCCACTGACGGGCGTGGAATGGAATGAAGGACACGGCAAGCATTTAGAAGTTTTGATAACCTGGACTCACGTCAGGTAAATTTTCATCTCTACAGAATCTATAAGAGTCCCTAGGAAGGAGACTCTTGTGAGTGGTGATAGAGAACTCTTTTCCACGTTCACTTTCCACCCATGCGACCTCAGAAATGCCAGAACTATCTCTGTATGAGACTTGGCAATTTGAAAGCTTGACGCCTGTATCAGGATGTCGTCTATATACGGAGCCACCGCTATGCCTCGCGGTCTTAGAACCGCCAGAAGTGAGCCCAGACCTTTGTAAAAATTCTCGGGGCAGTGGCCAACCTGAAGGGAAGAGCTACAAATTGGTAATGCCTGTCTAGAAAGGCAAACCTTAGGAACCGATTATGATCTTTGTGAATCGGTATGTGAAGGTAGGCATCCTTTAAGTCCACTGTGGTCATGTACTGACCCTCATGGATCATGGGTAGGATGGTCCGAATAGTTTCCATTTTGAATGATGGAACTCTGAGGAATTTGTTTAAGATCTTTAGATCCAAGATTGGTCTGAAGGTTCCCTCTTTCTTGGGAACCACAAACAGATTTGAATAAAATCCCTGTCCTTGTTCCATCCGCGGAACTGGATGGATCACTCCCATTACTAGGAGGTCTTGCACACAGCTTAGGAATGCCTCTTTCTTTATCTGGTTTGCTGATAACCTTGAAAGATGAAATCTCCCTTGTGGTGGAGAAGCTTTGAAGTCCAGAAGATATCCCTGAGATATGATCTCCAACGCCCAGGGATCCTGAACATCTCTTGCCCACGCCTGGGCGAAGAGAGAAAGTCTGCCCCCCACTAGATCCGTTTCCGGATAGGGGACCGTTCCTTCATGCTGTCTTGGGGGCAGCAGCAGGCTTTCTGGCCTGCTTGCCCTTGTTCCAGGACTGGTTAGCTTTCCAGGCCTGTCTGGAATGAGCAACAGTTCCCTCTTGTTTTGAAGCGGAGGAAGTTGATGCTGCTCCTGCCTTGAAATTTCGAAAGGCACGAAAATTAGACTGTTTGGCCTTTGATTTGGCCCTGTCCTGAGGAAGGGTATGACCCTTGCCTCCAGTAATGTCAGCAATAATCTCCTTCAAGCCAGGCCCGAATAAGGTCTGCCCCTTGAAAGGAATGTTGAGTAATTTAGACTTTGAAGTCACGTCAGCTGACCAGGATTTAAGCCATAGCGCCCTACGCGCCTGGATGGCGATTCCGGAATTCTTAGCCGTTAGTTTAGTCAAATGAACAATGGCATCAGAAACAAATGAGTTAGCTAGCTTAAGCGTTCTAAGCTTGTCAATAATTTCATTCAATGGAGCTGTCTGGATGGCCTCTTCCAGGGCCTCAAACCAGAATGCCGCCGCAGCAGTGACAGGCGCAATGCATGCAAGGGGCTGTAAAATAAAACCTTGTTGAATAAACATTTTCTTAAGGTAACCCTCCAATTTTTTATCCATTGGATCTGAAAAAGCACAACTGTCCACAACCGGGATAGTGGTACGCTTTGCTAAAGTAGAAACTGCTCCCTCCACCTTAGGGACCGTCTGCCATAAGTCCCGTGTAGTGGCGTCTATTGGAAACATTTTTCTAAATATAGGAGGTGGGGAAAAGGGCACACCGGGTCTATCCCACTCCTTGCTAATAATTTCTGTAAGCCTTTTAGGTATAGGAAAAACGTCAGTACACACCGGCACTGCATAGTATCTATCCAGCCTACACAATTTCTCTGGAATTGCAACTGTGTTACAGTCATTCAGAGCAGCTAATACCTCCCCAAGCAATACACGGAGGTTCTCAAGCTTAAATTTAAAATTAGAAATCTCTGAATCAGGTTTCCCCGAGTCAGAGATGTCACCCACAGACTGAAGCTCTCCGTCCTCATGTTCTGCATACTGTGACGCAGTATCAGACATGGCTCTAACAGCATTTGCGCGCTCTGTATCTCTCCTAACCCCAGAGCTATCGCACTTGCCTCTTAATTCAGGCAATCTAGATAAAACCTCTGACAGGGTATTATTCATGATTGCAGCCATGTCCTGCAAGGTAATCGCTATGGGTGTCCCTGATGTAATTGGCGCCATATTAGCGTGCGTCCCCTGAGTGGGAGGCGAAGGGTCTGACACGTGGGGAGAGTTAGTCGGCATAACTTCCCCCTCGACAGAACCCTCTGGTGATAATTCTTTTATAGATAAAGACTGATCTTTACTGTTTAAGGTAAAATCAATACATTTAGTACACATTCTCCTATGGGGCTCCACCATGGCTTTCAAACATAATGAACAAGTAGGTTCCTCTGTGTCAGACATGTTTAAACAGACTAGCAATGAGACTAACAAGCTTGGAAAACACTTTAAAATAAGTTTACAAGCAATATAAAAAACTTTACTGCGCCTTTAAGAAACACAAATTTTCCCAAATTTTGAAATAACAGTGAAAAAATGCAGTTACACTAACAAAATTTTTACAGTGTATGTAATAAGTTAGCAGAGCATTGCACCCACTTTCAAATGGATGATTAACCCCTTAATACCAAAAACGGAATATAAATGACAAAAACGTTTTCTAAACAGTCACAACAACTGCCACAGCTCTACTGTGGCTTTTTACCTCCCTCAATACGACTTTTGAAGCCTTTTGAGCCCTTCAGAGAAGTCCTGGATCATGCAGGAAGAAGCTGGATGTCTGTGTCTGTAATTTTTGCTGTGCAAAAAAAAACGCTAAAATAGGCCCCTCCCACTCATATTACAACAGTGGGAAGCCTCAGGGAACTGTTTCTAGGCAAAATTCAAGCCAGCCATGTGGAAAAAACTAGGCCCCAATAAGTTTTATCACCAAACATATGTAAAAAACGATTAAACATGCCAGCAAACGTTTTAAAATACACTTTTATAAGAGTATGTATCTCTATTAATAAGCCTGATAACAGTCGCTATCACTGCATTTAAGGCTTTACTTACATTACTTCGGTATCAGCAGCATTTTCTAGCAAATTCCATCCCTAGAAAAATATTTTAACTGCACATACCTTATTACAGGAAAACCTGCACGCTATTCCCCCTCTGAAGTTACCTCACTCCTTAGAATATGTGAGAACAGCAAAGGATCTTAGTTACTTCTGCTAAGATCA